>NC_134830.1:44911167-45211167 GCF_004210375.1 Tachypleus tridentatus
CTGGATCGCTTTATCTTTCACAGCAGTTTCTAGCTATTTATTTGTAATACTCCTCACTTGTAACAGTTGAAACACAGACAACCTCAGCGACTATGAAATAAAAACTTTATTCTCGCTAGTAATTGGCAAGTCGAATTTCGAATATACAAAAACCATAAATAGCCTGAGGTCCGAATAATGGTATAATGTTCAGCCATACAGCTGGTAGGATAGTAAAACCAGATGTCAAAAACAGCAAGGAATGATCAAGATCACGTGCTGAGTGGAACGCCGCGGTGATTCACGAGATTGGGGGAAAACCCAGTAGCGCTTATGGTCAGTTTCAACTGTCTTTACCACAGCCTGCAAACAAAAGCGTCAGTTTTTTATGTCTGTATGACCGTGTTTGTGCACTGTCTTGTCAAGGAGCCTTAATGCTGGGAAAGTATGAACCTTATTATCACAATAATCATTGAAGTTTGATATTAAATAAATGTATACAAGAATTATGTTAATTTGTGGATGACCAAATAAAAGGGACCATTTTAAAATTGTAGTCGTTTTATAATCACCATAAAAGGATACTAAACAATAAACGCTAATATACAAAGAGTGAATGAAGTAATATACTTTACCTCTTGACAGGGAAGCTCGGAAGGAGAATATGAACATACGTCAACGACGGCACATATTAATTAAAACAAAGCCTGATAGTGTAAAACGTAGCAACATAGTTAGAAAACAAGCCAGTGACGATGAACAATGTAAAAAAAAGATACACTGATTCCATATGGTCTTTTACACATTTCACACATCAAAATATACACAGAACCCAGTCAGGATGAACAATTAAGAAAAATATACACTGACTCCATATGATCTTTTATAACTTTCATACAAAGAATATACACTATTATCCTTACCTCTTAGCTAATGATAGACAAGTGAGGTCATTTAACGTTTCCAGAAAATTGTTTAACAATTTTCTTCAGATCATTAAATGAACAGCTCTCCATCTGGTTAGGAAGAAAAAGGACCGGCACACGCCAAGGCCGGATAGCCAGTAAAATAGCTGACACTATACACCAGGGCTCGTGACCGTCACCAGCGAGATACACCTTTCTCTCGACTGACGCTCTACCCGTCATAATACAAACACCGCACGCGCGAGACCAGACATCATGGCGCTGAAAAATCAATGACTCGGCTCGCTTTGTTGCCAAGGCAACAGTTGTACATACATCCGTTCAAAAGTGGTGATGTCATCCGTCCATTCTAGCTTGGCAAGCAGCTGATCTTGGGATCCCACGGTAACAGAAAACGGTTTTATACGAAACTCTTTACTTCAACTTTGTCATAGGACTTTAAAGTTATGTTTCACATGTGTATCCGAAATCCATATGAAAATTTGTGTTGCGCACACGCATGTTGTTTTGTAGTACAAAGACACATTCAAACTCAGAATTATTGTTCTGTTGTCTAACCGAACGAATAAACAATAAACTTCCTTATCAGAACATTCAAACTTATTAGTAACGAATCATAACAAAAAAAAAAGTCATAATTCGTAAACATGTCTTAGTTTTTTTTTTTTTTTGCATACAGGAAAAATATTTAAAGACTTTAATCATATAAATTTTTTATAAAACCTTTACGAGGGCCCCGGCACGGCCAGGTGAGCTAAGGCGATCCACTTGTAATCTGAGGGTCGTGGGTTTGAATCCCCGTCACATCAGACATGTTCACCCTTTTAACCGTGGGGCGTTATAATGTGACGGTCAATCCCACTATTCGTTGGTAAAAGAGTAGCCCAAGAGTTTCCGGAGGGTGGTGATGACTAGCTGCCCTCCCTCTAGTCTTACACTACTAAATTATGGACGGCTAGCGCAGACAGCCCTCGTGTAGCTTTGCGCGAAATTGAAAAATAAACAAAACCTTTACGAGAAAGCCTGTTCCTCTTCAATCACTATACACTTGGGAACCTTGTATTCTAAAACAGGTTTAATAAGTTTATTCTGATGAATAGGTAAAATACATCGTGATAAAAGTAATACATCTAACATGCATACAAACAGACCAGCTAATAGTGGCTTCCTCCAGGTGTTACGGGTTATTAACCCAACATAAAAAGTTCAGTGGAATCGAGACGATTTATAAGTGGGTTCTATTGTCAGCAAGGCACCAGGACAACTGTTATGAAAAAGTACATGCGCCTTGCCACTGTAGGTGGTCGATGTTTGATGAATTGACAAATGTTCTAACAGGAGTCGGATTGTCACTGGAGGTTTTCTGTACAGCTGCACTCTGTCAGTCTTATGCGAACGATTAGATTTTTTTTTTTTTTTTTACATAAGAAGAAATCCCTGTAATAATAATAATGTTTATATGCTGTCTGTACGAGTTACACAAATCCGATTTTTTAAAACATTAAACAAGCGAGTAGTGTGTTCATTTTAAATGCTTTTTCGTGTGTGATATTTCATAAAATACATACAAAACGGTTAAAATTTAATCTGCTGTTAATTATGTACCACGATTAATTTTAAACAAATCGTTCTGTCTCTTTTTCTTTAGGCTCTCCTGTGTTTGGCCTATTTTGGACAAAAATGGTAGAGAGAGTTGAAAGGAAATACTCAACAATTGTTGCAGATATCCCTCGTGTATTTTTGCGCTATCCGTCTATAATTTAAAATTTTACAGTGTAAGACAAGAGAGAAAGCATCTAGTCATCACCTCCCACCGCCAACTCTTAGGCTACTTTGTTAACAACTAATTGTGGGATTGACCATAACTTTATAACAACTCCATGGATGAAAGGACAAGCATGTTTTGGTGTGACAGAGACTCTCAGATAGCGAGTCGAGCGCCCCAACCACCTTACCATGACGGGCCTACTCAACAATTAGCATAACATTCTTCTTACAGTGATTCAACCATGTTTTTCTTTCCTACTTTTAATGGTTTCCACAGTAACAAAATAAAATTACGTGGTATTCAGGTTACAATGATTTCTGACAGACAAGCTACACGTTGTCTGCAATAACCAGTAGATGAACACTAACAATGAAGAAATTTGTTGTTTGTTATTAAGCACAAAGCTACACAAATGGCTCTATGTGTTCTGTCCACTGCGGGTATCGAAACCCAGTTTCAAGCGTTGTACTTCCGCAGAAATACCGCTGTGCTACTTATTGGGAGGCACTATCCAAGTGAACAAAACATTTATGTCATAAACGGATTTGGCACTTGGTTTTACGTACACTGTTCATTCTTGAATATCGTGCACAGCTACACGAGGGATATCTGAGATACCTATCCCCATGTTTGAAGTGATAGACCAGAGAAAACGTAGCTAGTCAACAGCACACACCGCCAACTGTTGAGCTACTTTTTTCCAACAAAAGATGCTCGGCATGGCCAAGTGGTTAAGGCAGTCGACTCGTAATCTGAGTATCGCGGGTTCGAATCCCAGTCACACTAAACATGCTCGCCCTTTCACCCATGGAGGCGTTATAATGTGACAGTCAATCCCACTATTCGTTGGTAAAAGAGTTGCCCAAGAGTTGGCGGTGAGTGGTGATGACTAGCTGCCTTCTCTATAGTCTTACACTGCAAAATTAGGGATGGCTACCGCAGATAGCCCTCGTGTAGTTTTGCGCAAAATTCAAAACAAACAAAACCAACAAAAGATGGGATTGCTTGTTACATTACAACGACCCACAGCTAAATCCAGTAGAATATTCACTGATGGGATTCGAACTTGCGGCCCGAAAATTACGAGTCGAGTGCCCTAAGTACCAGGCCATACAAGGTACTGCTTTAGGTGAAAAACTTTAAATTTTCTACTACGAGTAAAATACATTTACAATTCGTGTATCTTGTTCTCAATATTTAAGCCTATTTCTTTATAATATATTACCATAAGAACTATTTTAAAACTGTCAATATTCGGTTTCATAAAAGGAATTCCAGTGAAAACTTGGTATTTTTTATGTTCATGTGGTTATTATCATCATACATTCGGATGAACAGACGAAATAAAATGTCTTTAAACGACCAACAGTACTTGAGAACACTTTAAAAATGTACGAAATTATTTTCAGCAAGTGTAGGATTAATTAATTATAAAAGTGAATAACGTGACATTTCAAATATTTATAATTGTATTTATGTCAGATTACAGTGCTTTGTTTCTATGTCGTCTGTATCCCAGGTATAAAACGATCTACTTATAAAAAACGATACAGTGAAATTAGTCTTTAATATTGCAAATATCAAGATGGCATCAAGCACAATGTCTCTGTAGTCCACTGTCGCACAACTGCCTTTGAAAGAGATACTGGCTCGTTGTCATTTAAAGCATACATAACTAAGAAAAATTACACACACATAAAAACGAGTTAAATTAAGTTATTGCTTTTTTTATTTTTCAGAATTGAATAGTAATATTTTATTTCCAAATGTTTTCTATTAACAGAACAAGACGTCGGTTTGTTAGGGTTAGGAAACAGGCCGCGTTTTCACTTTTATCAATCATTAAAGAAGTGCCCTAGAGGCTGGTTGAAAATAAAAAAATATCTGAAAAGAGAAATATATATAATTTTAAAGCACAATACTCGGTACCAGTAACTTGCATTTCGAAATGGACGAGTACCAAAATTTTAACAATCATGTAAGAGGAAACCGAATTTTACATTTTCTCTGGATTTAGTATTTATGAGCCAGATTTGGGTTTATTTTTTACCTGAGAACTTAAAGCCTAAACGTAAACGATGTCATTTAAAAAAATTGAAATTTCTCAATAAATATGAAAATAGTTATATATTCCTTCACACAAAAATAAAATAAAATAAAAAAATGCGTTGGTGGAACTTGCATACATTTACGAACTTACAACGTTATTATCCATCCATGTTCTGGCTGCAGAGGTGGACACAGCACATATAGCTCATTGTGTAGCTTTCGCTAAAACAATAATACAACGAACTTCTCAAAATTATCATTAAAATTTCTTATCCAGCACTGATCTTTCAGCTTCAATGTGTGTCTAAGACTGTAGTAAAATCTGAACGTAAACAAAACACATCATGCACAAATTGACAAAACTGAAACCCTCAGACAAACAAAGCGAAAGAAAATCAAGAAAAAGAACTAAGTTGGGCTATTTTCTATGCTGAAATCTACTTGTACACAAACGTAAAAAACGTGATATTCTATCAACTGGATTTCTCGTAGTTTCACACAAGTCATGATCCTTGAAAAAGCAACGATCGAACGGACTTCTGTTTCGTGTGTATCTTCTTTAAAGAACGAAATAAAAATATGTAAACCAATAACAATTATTTATGCTCCAGGGAAGTACGCACTATTACATAATTATTTCCACATGCGCATAATTTTAACTAGATTTTATCTTAAAACTGCTCCGCTGATCATTCATTTATCAATGCACAACTTCCATGCTTGTCATTACAATATTCATAAGAGAATCTCATATGAAAGGTGTAACATTTTTGTCACGTAGAATTCAATTTTTATTGGTCCGAACTGTAACACGTAAAAAAGTCCTCAACTTAACTGTTTCGTTAAATCACTATACATATTTTCTATGAACAGCGTAGTTGCAAATCCTTTCATTCAGTGTTATTTACTGTTGTTATTTTTTAAAGCGTAAAGTTACGCGACTAGCAATATGTGTTCTGCCAACCACGACTACAGTGTGATTTATCCGCACAAATTCTGCAGTCATTTTTATATTACTCATATATTATACTAATTTTCTGCAAAGTATTTTGGAAGCGTTTCTCTAACACGAACACACACTTTAATTGAGAAATAACTTACAACATGCTTTTACAACACCAAATAGAAACTACTTACGATTATATATTAAAATGTCTCGAATGTGTGTGTGGGTGCTGTATTAGGTTGGTACAGTTCTGAAAACATGGTCTTACTTAATCTCCATAAAGACATATTCCACAAATCGGTTGTAGTAGTTGCAGTGAAACCGGCTTTATAAGTAGCAATAGTTCCACCGAACGATTTTGAACACACCTTTCTACAGTGTAATGACCACATATAGATCTGTTTGCACACAACGAAATCACACTGACTCTTGTCACAAAACGTTTTGGTTAAATAGAAAAAAAGCTTTTAAAAATTACGTACACGGAAAAAGCGTTCTACGATGCATTCAGAAACATATGCTGCTGTAACATAGTTATGGCTCAATGGGAAAATTTCATTGTTTGCTTAACGAATGCAAGCACCCGAACACAAGCGGTGACGTCATCATGCATTCATTTCTACATAATTAGTTCGTAATATTTGATACTGATAATTCGAAAAATACAAAAATACCGTTTAATTTATTAGAAATTAATTTAGTTTCCGTTTACTTTTGATTCATTTCACCGATAATATCATTCATGAAGCTTCGTGGTAAATGGAATCAAAGAACATGAAATAGACCATTCTAACAACAGATCTTAATACCAGAGATATAAACATAAAGGAACATATGTGATCGCTGCGCTTGTTTTGTTGTTATCAACTGATGATGCCATGCTGACGTACAGATGGTGAAGTGTATAACGACGTTAAGTTTTTTGTTTTTTTCAGGCATCGTTTCTAGTTGCTTCGATATTCAATGATTAATGTGTACTGATAAGTAGTAATGAATCACGTGAAAAAAGGAAATATAAGGTCCTTGCTATGAAAATGGTATTACGATATGCAGAAGATAAAATTACCGTGCGTCGTTTCGTTTCATGATCATTAAGGACGCAATTAGTTTCTGTACTTTAGTAAAAAAAGAAAGTAAAAAATATAGAGGCATTGCCTAATATATATGAATCATAAAAGAGAGCCACAAATAAGTGGGTAAGACCACTAAATAATATATATGAATCATAAAAAACAGCTAGAAATAAGGTTGTAAGACCATTGAATAATATATATAAATCAGAAGGGAGAGCTAGAAATAAGGGGGTAAGACCACTGAATAATATATATAAATCAGAAGAGAAAATTAGAAATAAAGTGGTAAGACCACTGAATAATATATATCAATCAGAAGAGAGAGCTAGAAATAGTGGTAGGAGCACTGAATAATATATATAAATCAAAGAGAAACCTAGAAATAAGGGGTAAGACCACTGAATAATATATATAAATCAGAAGAGAGAGCTAGAAATAAGGTGGTAAGACCACTGAATAATATATATAAATCAGAAGAGAAAATTATAAATAAAGTGGTAAGACCACTGAATAATGTATATATATCAGAAGAGAGAGCTAGAAATAAGGGGTAGGAGGGCTGTCTAGGATACAGAAATCAGAATAGGAAAATTAAAAAAAAGGGAATCCTGGAAGATTTTTTAGCTAAAGTTCGAGTCTTTTTTCAATTTAATTCGCTGAATCTGTAAATGAATCTGGTCCTACTATATTTTTGTTTTAAATATTCATTTAAAGTTTGTACCTATAATGTGTATATTTTACATGTTAAATGTTGATACAAATCCTATTAATTTACCAAATGCGCCACTTAACATAAATAAACCTTAATCGTTTTATTAATGTGTGCATTATGACTCAGTAAGGCGTATGAGGACTTCATTAAAATCGCTGTTTTATCAGGTACTTTGACAGGAACATGTGCTGCTATAGACAAGTAATCAATAAAGTAATTTTTTGTTAAAGTAAGTTGACTTATTAATTGTCAGGTATAATATATACATATAAATATGTTTGAAATACATAAACAAATAAAACTAACTTTTCACCCATTAGAACTATCAATGTTTAAGTCTACTGTGAGTACTACCAACAACTAACTGTTCTCGATCGCACAATGTACACCTAGCAGTTACCGAAAAAAATGCAGTGGTCGTATCAGAGCGATGAAATTAGGCTTAACATGTGTGCTTGATATTCGTACTGTTACAAAAATCTGAGCAAATGACTCGTATAAATTTACAACCGTGTAATTAGTTTGATGCTTTAAATGTAATAAAAATGAATCGTCACAAACGGTTCTGGAACATTGCACTGTAAATACAAGCATTACTGCGTTTGTTGTAATGGAACTTGCAGATATTAGAAACATGAGAATGAAGTTGGATATTTGAATAACGTAGAAGTGGGAGTTTCATGAAAATAAAAGCTGTGTATGAAAAAGCATAATAAATTGTTTAACCTTTAAAGCAGTTTCGTAATATAAAAGTGTGAATAAATAATCTTGGAAGATGAAACATTTTTTTTTCTTTTAAATTTATGTATCCTTCTGTCTGAAGGCGTGAAAAATTGATAAAATGAAGTTACACCAGATGTGAATTTGTACACCTTCAATGAACTTCTAAATAACCAAAATAAACACAGTGAAATTTTATTTTTCTTATATTTTTGGTTTGTAAAATCTTTATATGAAGTTCTCCAAAACTAAATTAAGAATAATGTTTTCAAAATTTTCTACAGCTATATTTTCTTCCATAATTTCGTAATAGCTAACTGTGCACAAATATTCTAATTTTTCATAAAGAAATGTAAAGTTGCGTTTCAAATACCTGTAAAAATTAAACAAATTTGTAGCAGATATTGTCAATGTTTCTCTTTAAATTATAAGCTGTATTCTTGGAACTGTGTAAGGAAATTAACTGTCATATCTTGTTTCTTCACTTTGAATTTTTCCTGAAAAATGGAAATTGGTAATTAAATATTTGGATTAAGTACATCCAGATTATTTATTAAAACAGTTACTCACGTTTACCCAAAAACATCCTTATTTCTGATGTCTGTACAAGATTAGTAGTACAATTTACATAACGTTAAAGCCTGTCAAATACAGCACAACCAACAACTGTGAAACCTATTACATATCACAACCAACAACTGTAAACCTATTATATATCACAACCAACCACTGTGAAATCTATTACATATTACAACCAACCACTGTGAAACCTTTTACATATGATGTGTATATTCTAAAACTCAAAATATTCTCTCACACTTGCGGGCCTTTTTTATTTGATTGCTCAGCCTGAAGTCAGATAAGAAAAAAGATCACTTTTTATTTTATTATTCATTCATCATTAAAAATAAACATGTTTTATGAAAAGCCCATTCTCACTAATTATACAGTAAGACAATATAATTGAGTATGAGAGTGAAGGTTAATACATGCAGTCACTAGGTTAGGAGCCCGTTTTAATCTGATATTTCTAAAGCAGGGTCTATCTATAGTTTTGAAAAGAGCTGTTTTACCTTATAGAACAACACTGTGGGTGAAGGCATTCTGGGTCATTCCAGAGACCAATCCTCATTTCTACATGAGTTTATTTGTATTTTTTAAGTTCGCGTAAATCTACACTAGGCCTATCTGTGTTAGCTGTCTCCAGTTTAGAAGCAAAGCCAAAAAGTCAATACCACCCACCGCCAGTTCTTGAGCTACACTTTACCACGCATTACAAACATCACCAAAGCTAAAAGGGCGGACACATTCGATGACGAGATTCAAACCTTCAGCCCTACTTACCTCTGTTACTTCTCGGGCATTTACTCAGTACGTTCGTAGACAGTAACGTGAGACTTACAAGTTTAGCAGAAGCTCTTCTCCCCAACCTTCCATCACAAGTTAATTATCAAACAACTGAAATTATATCAACGTTAAGCTAAAATACAAGAACATGTAAAAAATAAATGAAAAAGATACATCATGTATGTCCTACCTACTGTACATAACCCGATCGTGTATGTTTAAACTGCAAGAATACAATGGCTGATAAATACAGTTACCAACAAACTGGTATTAATCATATTGATTAATTAACAAAACTGTTATAATTCCAAAATAAAAGTATGAATATGCTCATTTATTCTTTAATATTTTCCTTTGCGTAAAGGTTTTTCTCGAATACAACAAACCATAAACACTTCAATACTCTTAATTTATTTCAAATAAATCTTAGCAAAATGTTTCTTACTTTTCCACGCTCAAGTCAAACTCATTTAAACTCTATATTAATGCGCGATGTTATTTCTACTGATACTTGAATGACGACATATTAATCGATTTGTTAACTTACGGCAATGCACGCTTTAAAGAATGAAACATAATTGGTTCGATTACAATTTTCTGCCAATATTTCGAAGTAATTGAAACTGGAAATACCACTGAACATGAAGAAATATCTAAAAACGTATGTTGGTAATATAATACGGTAAACATGTCTAATACTGACTCAGTTTTCCAGCAACAACAATACATCGAATACAACTTACAATAACCAGTACGTAGAAAAGATTAAGGATAAAATTATTTGGATCAATATCACAGGTGTAAAATATGTATTCACAACAACAGTAAATTAAAACATTTTCATTTTGTACGAATAGTTATTTTTTGTGGACGGTCCCCCAGTGAGTCAAAAAACTGTCAACGCTGAAATTAGAGGTTCGATTCCAACTGATCGACAGAGTGCCTATAGCTCAATGTGTAGATTTACACTGAAAACAAATTCTTTACAGGTGAATCTTTTTATAAATGAACAGACCAAATAAAAATTACAAAAAGGCCCTTATAACAAAAACATCTGTTTATTATTAATCATGCAAATATTACAGCCGGTATTAGACTGCAATGGTTCTTCTATCCCTATCCTTAAACTGTGTGTGTTCAATCAAATAAAAATTTTATATTTAGAAGCAACTGCAAAATAAAAATCTAGCACAGAAAACGTACTTTAAAGAACTCGATGATTCTTAGTCCGGTTAATTATGTTACTCAGAACTGTGAGTTTTCAACATGGCTGAACATGTCGTTCTGGTCAGGAATTAGTAATATTTATGCATACTCATAAGCTGAAAGTTAATTACAAATACTATGTTTTACCACGTGGCTCAGATTGGATACGATCACCGAATGAGTTCCGTCACAGCTAATGAAAGAGTTCGGCTGAAGTACTGTGAATCGAATTTTAGAATTAATAGTTGTCCTGCACGTGTAACAACGGCTTTGGGAGTTTGTTACAGAATATACAAACTTCGAATAGATGTTTACTGATAGTGAACGTCTTAAATAATTTGAAATTGTTCGCTCGGCATGTTTTACATGTGTTTGATGACCGTGGGATACACTTAACATGTTTGACCTGTTTGAAGTTATAAGTTTTCACTTTTGTGTGTGTGTGTGTGTAGAAACACACAGACAACGATTTGTAAGCATAATGAAGTACTTCAATACATACTACATGTGTTATGTATTAAAATATTTCATTATGCTTACAAACCGTTCTGGCTTATATAAACACGTCTCTTAGCATAATGTGCTTCTTTACACAAATATGTCATGAGTTGTTTAACACTTATGATAAGTAGAAGATTAGGGATAAATATTACGTCACTAGCATTTCTTAGTGTAATAAGCATAATATTCAATGTTTACTCGTCCAAATGACGAAGCTCAAGCAGGAACACGATTAAAATAAAATGAATAAACTCGTTTGTGTTCAGTTTTTTTCGTTTTGTCAGAATGGTAATGCAGGTATAATGACAAAGTCTCTCCAGGTTTTGGGAAAAAAAAGGACAATATTTTTTATATAGTCTACCTTTTTATTTATGTTTTTAGTACTTTTTGAAGACATCTAGACATTTTTAAAGTTTATTTGTTACAAAAGAATATAACTAGGTGGGTAATTTGAGAGTTATAGCTTGTATTTTTTAAGATGAGAAATTATATGCGTTGCAAAAATTCAGCACTTTACTGCACAAAACTGGCATCTTATTAAAAACATAATATTCTATTTCAAAGAACAATTGTTAAACACATTTTACAGTCGAATATAAAAGATTAAAAAATTTCAAAAAATGATTAGAAAATACAAAATACATACTTATACAAAACAGTTTTGTCTGAACATAAACAAAAAATAAAACTCAATTTATGTAAAGAAAAACTTAGAACACCTTCCCTTCCCACAATTGAATCATCGTTCAAAAAACTTCTTGAACACATAAAAATTAGAGAACTTTTGGTGGTCGACTTTATTTGATTACCACATTAAAGTCTTATAATTTTTCACAAAGTTTGCAGCCCGGCATGGCCAGGTGGGGTTAAGGCACTCGAATCGTAATCTAAGGGTCGCTGGTTCGAATCCCTGTCGCACAAAACATGCTCGCCTTTTCAGCTGTAGGAGCGTTATAATGTTACGATCAATTCCACTGTTCGTTGGTAAAAGAGTAACCCAAGAGTTAGCATTGGATGATAATGACTAGCCGCCTTCCCTCTAGTCTTACACTGCTAAATTAGGGACGGCTAGCGTTGATAGCCCTCGAGTAGCTTTGCGCGAAATTAAAAAAAAAACAAACAAACTCACTTCATTTCTTCCATTAAAGCTTATTACGCCACACTACAATTCGAAAAAATAAACATATCTTTATATTTTAAAACGAAGTTTTGACCACTGTGAATTGATTTTTCCAAAACATATCCGTCGAACAAAGTGACGGAAATAAAAATAAAAGTTAGATTTCTAATCATGTTTGTAAGCAACATTCCCGTGCTGATACGATTAAGATGAAAAAAACCGAGATGTGATAGTACAACTTAGGATTACAGATTACTGAGTCAAACTTATTAAATATTACAATTAAGTACACGTTGCTCTAATCATTGGGCAAGAGACGTCAGAAACTTGGCTTACAGTCGGTATTTGTGGCAGCTCTCTCGTAGCAATTCACGTGGACTAGATCAATGGCGGTATATACCAGTGATACGTGCTGTTAAAGCGAATGAGAGTAGCTGACTCACGCTGATGCTCCTCGGGGACGTACACGTGGCACCCGAGGGTGAGATTTACTTGACAGAAACGAAACAACACTGGGAAGTTTATTTGGACGACAACGAGAAAGCAGCTGTTACAATGTGCACATATAATACGGGTCTTTACATAGGCAGGACTAGAAGAAACGAGATGTGAGTACCTACGTCCTCTCCAATAATAGCTAACAAAAATACACATCGGAAATCATTTATTACTGGCAATTTCATGAATTAATCTGTACAGTTTATTACGTTGTTTCAACGAAGAATAATATGTGATCGTTCTTTGAGGACTGTTCCTTAAATTGCCGTCGTTTAATACGGAATTTTTTATCACTGCTATGATCAAACAACGCACAAAACCTCGTCTCTAAGTAAGTGAATACAAACCCTAACGAAACGGACAAACCGTTTAAAACAGTTTATCTGATTTCTAACTGTTCTACACAACGTTTCCTAAACATTAATAACACAGGCCTACAAATTCAAACTTCGTAAAAGTTGTTTTGGTTTGAATAACGAATTTTCCACAATTCGGCTACGCAGACTTCGAAAACATTTTTTATTTTAAGTATCGCGTAAGAATTTCTTTTACAAATTGAGTATACAAAATAAAGATCAAATTTACAATAAATTTAACAGAACGTGTTTGGGTCATTTACACAGCTCTTGTTCTCACAGCGAAGGATAAATAATATTGAAAAGCAAATAATAATTTCAAACTGCACACAAAGAAATACTATCTAGAAATGACACGCCATGCGTCCTGTTAACCGTTAATATACTAGCGGAGTGTTTCTCGGAGGTTCTAGAACGATCGATAAGACTTACGTTGCGATTGGCCTAGAGAAATTTTGAGCTAATACTTGTGAACATTTTAAGCATAACAAAATGTGACCCCCGATTTCAATGAAAATTATTCATTTATGTAAAAGTGCACATGAGGTTTTGTGAAAAGTCTGTAGTTGATGGAGAAAAATGGACATCATCTTCGGATTCAGCATACAGAATTACTGTATAACACGTAAAAATGTCAAGACAATAAAACTATCGCAGGCCCGTGTAATTCGCTCTAACAACAAGTGAAATGCTCTCTGTTGCAGCTCACCAGCGGTTTTATGTTTTTTATAATATTTCGTACCACAAACAATTATGTTTTGTATTTAGGAAAAATAACTATAACAGACACGTTAAATTTCAATAAGTTGCATATCAAATAAAGGATCTAGGGTTACCGTTCAGGTAAACCCTACTGCGTAATACACTAACTTCACAAGAAAAAGTCTGCTGTAGAAGTCGATTACTAAAGCAATGCGTCTGTTAGTACGCGGTTGGTGAATACACGCCCTGCTTCATCTGTACTGCCTAATACTAGCATAAATCAGATTTTACCACGCGTAGAGAGACTGCTGTTCTTTACCGCTACCAGACCCATCGAACACACAGATCACATCATTTCCAACGTTGCTAAATGGGGAGGGAATTGAACAACTTCAATAACGTCAAGTAGAACAAAAGAAAAATATACGAGTTTTTGTTTACGATAATATTTATTTTTCAGTTGTAGATTCAGTTAGAAATCAATTTTATTATATTTTGAAATACTTTTTTTCCCAATTCCCTGTAAAATATGTAACAGAAAATATGTTTAGGTATCGCAAAATGACGCCTTTAGAGTTCGCTGTCAAGTAAAAACCAACGGAAAAACCACGTGGAGAAAGTAGTTAAGCTCTCGCTGAGCGACCAATCTAAAATGTGCTTAACCGTTCCGAAGAAAGGATTCAACTCACCAGTTGCAGTAAGGAAGGGGTATAATATGTACTGGAATATCATAAGAAAGGATTCAACTCACCAGCAGCAAATAGGAAGGTTTATAATATGTACTGGAATATCAGAAGAAAGGATTCGACTCACCAGCTGCAGTTAGGAAGGTGTATAATACATACTGGAATATCAGAAGAAAGGATTCGACTCACCAGCAGCAGTAAGGAAGGTGTATAATATGTACTGAAATATCAGAAGAAAGGATTCGACTCACCAGCTGCAGTTAGGAAGGTGTATAATATGTACTGGAATATCATAACAAAGGATCCAACTCATCAACTGCAGTTAGAAAGGTGTATAATATGTATTGGAATATCATAAGCCGGAGAAATAAATAACATGTAAAATACATTGAACAAAACTAGCGTTTTTTTACACCTTAAACCAATTCCTTGGTAATGACTAGCTGCACTTGTGTGAAGTGATAAAAACTGTCATATCCTCCACATTTATGTGACTGTATATAAAACATTACAGTTCACCGTTTATATCGTGCTTTTAAGATATAAATGTTTATATAATCGTAGATGAAGGTTTCAACAGACATTTACACCTTTATGTAATTGTAAGTCGACCACAAAAAACATCTGACATACATTTTTCGAATTAAATGACGCAACTAGTTTTCTATTTTAGGGAAAAAATAATCAAGAAACAGTCTACAGTGCATACAGTTTGTCAAATGACACTGTTTGTTGTATTATACGTGTAACAATTACTGTTTCTTGAAAAAAAGATTAAAACATAACCTAGAAAACTATTTTTATAAATTTCAGTACGTTTCACCAACCATCCTTCGTCACACTTAAATACAAAATGATGTATTTGAACCGATGCAAAATACTAGAACCAAAGAACGATTTATAGAAAAGTGTGTCAATAACAAATAGCTGATTTTCAACAATACTACATTGTACAAAAACAAGCCAACAAAGAATGAACGATTTTCAACAATACTACATTGTACAAAAATATGTCAACAAAAAATGAACGATTTTCAACAATACTGTAGGTTGTACAAAAACAAGCCAACAAAGAATGAACTGGTTTTTAAACATATTCTACGATGAATGAAACATGGTTTATATAAAAACATAATGCATGCAATGATAATAATAAAAAAACTGAATTTTGTAAATTAAAATCATCGTAAACATAACATTTATAACTATAATATTCATGCTAATAAAATCAGTAAGCAATAAAAAATAGTAACTGACTATTGAAAATATCACGAACATACAGAAAAGGTAATAATATATAAATGTATATTGGTTCCACCTAGCTGAGTTTGTATACCAACTGCATATCATTTTGTCTCACAAACTTCGATCGGTGCAAGTGCAGCAATAGAAAATTCATCAATAGCACGTCCTTCACTGTTAAAATGTCATCCCGTCATCTGGTCAATACTATGTTGTTTGACATAATACAGATGTGCCTGAGCTCTGCCACAAAGTCGACGGCCTGCTGTCAAATGTGTAACTGTCCTCATTTTGAACACACATCACTGTAGACTAAACGTATTGAAGTAATAAATACTCTGAGTGTAAAGGAAGTTTTAAAGCCTTTGATAGAAACAACGTCAATAATGTTCAAGCATGTGACATATTTATTGTCACATCTGCTAAAAGATACAGTACATACTCAATTTTACCATCTCACTTTATTTGACATTAACGTGTGCGAGTAACTCAAGAAAATGACTGGACGTGACGGGTTGTGAATCGAATGGTACAATGTTAGAGCTCCGATTTACTATTGTACATTCTCTGAACTTCCGGCTGTGGGAAGGGTTATAACTGTGACAATCGATTGAATGTATCCAAGTATACGTCGGGGGCTACTGGCTGACTACCCTCTCCAACAGATGAAAATTAGATCTGTTATGTGCTAACTATGAGAATATTTGACCTGATCGTTTATATTTTACGTCACATAAAGTTTCTTTAAGGTCTAAATTACTAGATATCAGCTCACAAATATTTTTTTCTATTTTAAGAGAAACAACAAAAATCATACCAATGCTTTCGTAGAGAAATATACATTCGACTACAAATAAGCTTATTGATAAGGTTCGAATCCTCATCCCACCAAACATGCTCGCCCTTTCAGCCATCGGGACACTACAAAGCTACGCTCAATTCCACTATTCGTTGGTAAAAGAGTAACCAAGAGTTGGCGGTGATGACTAACTGCCTTCCTTCTAGTCTTTCACTGTTAAATTAGGGACGGCTAGCGCAGACAGTCCTCGTGTAGTTTTGCGTGAAATTCGAATCAAACCCAAAACAAGAAAGGTTTGGTCATGCACCAAATCTAACTATGTCATCAAAACGAAAAAGGGTATAACTGTAGTTAAACAAACCCAACTTTCTATTTTTTTATTTTCCAGTTACTTATTTTAATTATGTTTTAAAACATTGTTCTTATTAAGTCCTAGTTCAAGTTAAGTATATTTTTATTATATATCAACAGATTCTCGCGAAATTAGGTGTTTTTATTATCAGATGTATATTTTCACTTATTCCACGTTTGTGACGGTCAATTCCACTATTCACTGCTAAAAGAGTAGCCCCATAGTTCACTACTGAATTGGGGGCTTGCGCAGATACCACTCGTGTAGGTTTCCGCGAAATTCACAACAAACCAAGTCCTTCAGCCCCAGCACCGCGATCTCTCATCCCCGAAGTGACAAGTATATTAACAACGTCCTAACACATCTGCTCAAAACATTTCTGTATGGGGACGTGAACCCACAGTTCAACGTCTCCCGGTGAGACAGTGGTTAAGTATTTGGTTTTACAACGCTAAAATCAAAAGTTCAATTCCCCTCTGTTGACCCAGCAGATAGCCCGATATGGTTTTGCTGTAATAAAACACACACAATTCAAACCCCGTTCACTTTAGTAACTCTTGTATAACTAGCGATCAATACTGTAAAGTCACCACTCTTACCCATAAGAAGTTATAAATAAAACAGTTATTTTACGGTGAAACGACCTCACGATTTATATCGTAATGCGAAAGAGATTTTGCGTTCGTAATTTTTTATTTTATTCGCCAAAATATAATTTCAGCGAAAAAAGAAAAAAAATTGGTGAATGAATAACGTAAAGCTCTATCTTTTCTTTGATTCGCTACTTCCTATGCTGTATACGACAGTTTCGTCAAATCATAACTGTCCAGTACTCCTATGGAGAGTAAATCAAATGAATACAGCTAAGCCTTTTATAATAGTGAGCAGTAAACAATTTGTCGAATTTTGTGTAAAGAACGTAATGTTAAACCACACAAGCAGTTTTTGCGTGTGTCTTATTACATATACTGTTAATTTGACCAGCTTTCCCTACAAGCATATTTTACACGTCTTACGAGATATATCCAATTGATTCGACCAGTCTTTACCTACAAGCAGTTTATACGTATCTTTTAAGATATATCCAGTTGATTTGATCAGTGTTTACACCTACCAGCAGTTTTTACGCATTATAAAATATGCCCGATTGATTTGACCAGTCTTTTCCTACAAGCAATTTTTGCATGTCTAACAAGATAGACCCGGTTTATGTGACCAGTCTTTTCCTACATGTAGTTTTTACATGTTTTACAAAGTATATACTCTGTTGATTTGACCAGTATTTTCATACAAGCAGTTTATACGTGTCTTTTAAGATATATCAAGTTGATTTAACTAGTCTTTATCTGCAAACAGTTTTACAAGACTTTCCAGCTTTCCCGTGCGGCCAGGAATGACCTAGTGGTGAAAACAGTCAACTTGCAATCAACATGCTCGTCCTTTCAGCCGTGAGGGCGTTATAACGTTAAGTTCAATCTCAATATTCGTTGGAAAAGTAGTCCACAATCTAGCGATTGTTTCAGTTTAGTTGCTTTCTCTCTAGTTTGTCACTATTCAAAATCAAAGCGGTTTAGCGCAGATTGCCGTCGTATAAACTTGGGCAGGACTCAAGAAAAAAACAAAAAACAGCGTCTATGTACTCACCATAGAACAGCGATAGATCCTATTCCACGCGACGAGGGACGATATGTATATTTCGTTTTATTCTTACTTCACACAAATGATTCTGTATTCCAACTACTAAATATTACTTAAAAATAGCAAACATTGCTACAAATCTGTTTTTGTCATTTTCCTATAAGTTTAAAATAACCATGCGTCTCACAATGGATTGTTTTTCAAGGTGTATCACAAGAATTTAACAACAAGTTGTTCAGACGTTTTGACAGAAAAATTCATTAACCGGTTTACGTCATATATTTGGTGTGATTTTTTTTTCTGTTATACGAAGCAAGGTGTCGCATAATTACAAAATATAAACCTCATTATTTGACACAGAAATTCATAAACAAATTTACATGATATATTTGGTGTAATTTGATTCTTTCATACGACGTTTGGTGTCGCATAATTTCAAAATAAATAAACCTCATTATTCTACTGGTTATTTCAGTCATTTTAATCTCAGAATAAAATCATGTA
The DNA here is from genome assembly GCF_004210375.1 of Tachypleus tridentatus. Taxonomy (NCBI): domain Eukaryota; kingdom Metazoa; phylum Arthropoda; class Merostomata; order Xiphosura; family Limulidae; genus Tachypleus; species Tachypleus tridentatus. The sequence goes on from NC_134830.1 coordinate 44,930,292, forward strand.
TCCAAACGTGCGAGCCCCGATACGGCCAGGTAGTTAAGGCACTCGACTCGTAATCTGAGGGTCACGGGTTCGAATCCCCGTCACACCAAACATTTTAGCCATGGGGACGTTATAATGTTACGGCCAATCCCACTATTCGTTGGTAAAAGAGAAGCCCAGGAGTTGGCGGTGGGCGGTGATGAATAGCTGCCTTCCCTTTAGTCTTACACCGCAAAATTAGGGACGGCTAACGCAGATAACCCTCGTGTAGCTTTGCACGAAATTCAAACCAAACAAACAAACGTACGATACTTTCACTCAAGCTTTACGGTAACATCCCAATAATAATCACTTTGATACTTACGGCGATGGTAAGGGCAACTGTACAATTAAAACTGTATAGGATAACATAGTTCCAAGACCTGTACTTAACCAAAACTTTTCTTTCAGAAGTAATAAGTGTAATAAAAAAAAATAGACAGGGTACAGAAACAGAATTTTAAATTAATAGAAATTACGCAACTTCTACAAATAAGTGGCGTTTGTACGATTATCAGATTTGGTATACTGCAATTTAAGAAGAGTATAACACATTTTGAAAATAAAGAAACTACAACTTAAACGCCTGTATTGATCATAGCGTTTTACACTTTATACAAGCACGTGAATTAAGTCACGTGACGTGTTTGAGACGCCATGTTAGATGGAAATGAATAGCGTGTTACCTCAATAATGGCTTGTCAACAAGTGCAATAACCAGCGAAAAACACAATACATTAATCATTTTCAACTGAAGCAAATCTCTCGAATAAAGAACCTAAGACCCACTGCTTAAGAAACCTATTCTTTATATGAATAAATTACTCATTTTTCCTCCCTAAAGCAGTGTTCGAAGAGATAAAAGACGCGAGAGTGTAGTCCTGGATTTAATCTACTGGATTTTTCATATGCTACACCCAAACAATAATCGACACCTTCTCACAACAGAAAAGGTTTGTTGGCCTATAAAGAACTCAACGCTTATAAACACTTCATAGTCGATATTGTCAAAAGGCATAATACACTGCTGGTCAAAATCTTAAGGCCAATGGACATAAAGAAAAAATATGCATTTTCCGTTGTTAGGTTCAACCATTTATTTGAGTAGAGCTTCGAAGGATGAAAATAAGAAAAGTATTTAGGGTAATTTCATAGTGTTCACATCTTCCATATTAAATGCTACAAAATTTTTCTTATTTTATTTTTCCTTTTCTTATTTTCATCTCTCGAAACTCTACTCAAATAAGTGGTTGAGTTTAACAACGGAAAATGTATATTTTTTCTTTATGTTCATTGGCCTTAAGATTTTGGCCAGCAGTGTATATCTGAGTATACGGGGGGTAGAAACAACGGAAAGGTCGTTAGGCCTAGCAGTATATTCTTTTTTTTTACCAGATTCACCACTAGTCTATAGATATCGTTGTTAATGCTAAAACTACTTACTGTAGTTTCTTCTTCCACTTACTTTCTGCACAACAGACTGTAATATCCTTGCCAGCCAATACATCAGTTCACAATTTATCATAACACACTACTGGTGTTTGTTACTGCCAGAAACGGGATCCAGTCAAAACTTATATCACGTGGTATTCTCACACTTGATCCATTAAAAAAAATCCATAATAACTACATGGATTTTAAACTCCTTCGGAAAGAAGCAGTGCGTGCACCTTCTTCGTGTAAGACCCTCTATAAAAAAACGCAAGCTAATAAAAGGAAAAATTATTGTATTATTTTGTTTGATACTAATAATACGTATATGCCATACTTTATTATTAGATGGAGGCGTAGGTTATGTGTGCATATATCCTACTATAACGTGAGAAAAGTGTATTGTTCAGACGAAGCAAGCATGGCGTTATGAACTTGGAATGGTTTAGGTGGTGCGATTGTTTGTTTGTTTTATTCCGCGCAAAGCAACACGAGGGCTATCTGCGATAGCCCTCCCTAATTTAGCAGTGTAAGACAAGAGAGAATACAGTTAGCTAGTCATCACCACCCACCACCAAGTCTTGGGCTACTCTTTTACCAACGAATAGTGGGATTGACCGAAAATTATAACGCCCCTAGAGCTGAAAGGGCGAGCATGTTTGGTGTGACGGGGATTCTAACCTGCGACCCTCGGATTACGTGTCGAACGCCTCAACCCACCTGGCCTTGCCGGGCCATGGGTGGTGCGAAGAAAAAGCCATTAAAAAAAGCATCGATTTCATAGCTCCAGTTATAGCTAAATATAAATCAGTCAATAGAAGTGGCTACTAGAGGTTATAATGGGATTTCTCCAGTTTCCTCTTTCATTAAATGGATATACACACAGTCTGTGTATTTTCAGTTATTAATGACATATTTAGGAACAAAATAGAAACAATATTTATAACTGGTAAAACGTTTGTTCGTTTTTCTTATAGCAAAGCCACATCGGGCTATCTGCTCAGCCCACCGAGGGGAATCGAACCCCTGAGTTTAGCGTTGTAAATCCGGAGACATACCGCTGTACTAGCGGGGGGCAACTAGTAAAACATTTATTCTACAGTTTTATTGCGTTTTCAATTCTCACCAATCCTTTGAATGATATTCATTGTACATAATATGATGAATTATCATATTGACGAATGGCTGCTTAGTTCTTAACTGTCTATAAGAAATGTACAACTGAGATTTAAGCACTGAATAGTTACAAACTGTTCCTCCAGTTGGATCAACCGAGCCTACAAGTATTTTATAAAACGATAGCTCTGGTGATCCATCATCAAAACTGTATCGGTTAACTGAACAATAGCAATCTGCCGTGTTTTCTTCTCGGAAGACGTCGTTAGCTGTCATTATACTACGCAGATGTCGATTCTCTATCTCCTTCCTATATGGCGTCATATTCATCTAACTGGAAGGTATGTGGCGTCTCGTGCATAAGGTCTATACTACCTGACGTATACGTTCAGCACATTGGGAATACATTTGAGGGGGGTAGGGAATTAGATATATGAACGCCCAACCCCTTGTGTCACTACCACGCCAGCTTTAGTAGCAATCGGTTCAGCTAGCCAGTTTATATGTGCACACAAATCCCTGGAAATTCATAGGGGCATTAGAGGGTGACAAAGGGGGGTCAGATTCAAACTTAGACCACCCAAGTAATTCCCCTGAGAGCTCTAAATTACCTGCCAGGTTCAGTGAGAAGAGGATCAGGAGCGCAAGAAGAATTTTATCGGATAATTGTTTAAATTAGAACAAGTTATTTTGTCTCTGATATTCTACAGTATCCGATGTTGGTATGCCTTCAGTTTATGTTCTGCATAACCTTTTTGTTGATTGTGGTGTTTCACTCGATTCATATAACTTACTATCACTCTTTTTGATTCTGATTATTTCAATTTCCACTCATGTTCTCTGTTGAACTGAGTTTTTTTTTCTTACGTATTAGTCATAATATTAATAGCTTTTTCGCCAATCCGAAAACTGATATTAACTAGAGACATTGCAAAAATAAATGCTCTAGTTAATTTCTTTCTATTTAGAAAACACTATTATTAGCCCTTTCAAGACTCTTTATGTCAGAGATGTTTATAATTCAAGTTCCACATTACAAAAGTTTTATCACTTGATAGTTTCTTTTCATAATTTGCCCCCCAGTGGATCATCATGGGTAAGTTTACTGACTTATGGTTTAAAATCTCGAATATGACTTTCCGCGATAGACAGCAGTTAGCCCAATGTGGTTTTGCTCTGAAACAAACAAACTTCAGATTTATAGGTTTGTATCGCAGTTTAATTTAGCTATACATTAATTATCCAATTAATATTTAGACACAATATTGGTCAGTTACATTAAACTCTTAACAGTAAAATTATAGTCAAAGTCATATATTCTATTTTGGAAAAGTTTCACCAACTATTCTGTTATGGCAAAAATTCAGCACTGTATCTCGTTCTAATCATTCTGAAGAATGGAAGAAGGAAATCTATCTCTGACCGTTTGAGATACCAGAGAATAATCTCTATCTTTTTTTTTCTTATCACAGTTTTAAATGGGCAACCGGTTGAATTTTCAGGAAATTTTACCAATAGATACCCTAAACTTTCACTGAGCAAGAAATGGGAGACTCTGATGTCAAAAGGATTGATAGAAATAAATATTTAAACAGTGTGACAGTAAATTTCTGATATGACTTAGGGAAAAAAACTTATAAAATGTCTCACGACCTTTCTGTTCAGGGGTTAAATATTATATTTTTATTTTGAAATTCGCGCTAAACTGCTCGAAGGCTATCTGCAATGGCCGCTCCTAATTTAAAAGTGAAAGACCAGAGGGACGATGGAGTAAGCATCACCCACCGCCAACTCTCTATCAACAAATAGATAGATTGACCGTAACAGTATAATGCCCTCTTGGCTGAAAGAATAATTATGTTCGCTGATGAAGATTCGAACCCGAGACTCACAGACTGCGACTCAAGCGCCCTGCCAGACTGAGAGTTAAAGTAATACAATGTAATATTTATAGACGAATTTCAGCTTTCCATAAATTAGGTGTACAAATACTTGTTTGTTAGAGTTAACCCACAGCTAGCCTTCACTCAAAATAAACGTACAAATCCCACATTAGAAACCTGCATTACACAACGTATTGTACGTTATACGTAGGATAAATGTAAACTTTCTATGATAAAAAAGCAATGTGTTTCCTGGTTATAAGAAATAACGTCGTATTTCTGTGGTAACCACACACTAACCACAATCAATTACTAAATTTAACTGAAAAAAAACCAAAAAAAAAACACGATATTATCAGAGCTGCAGTTACTTATTAAACATTTTTCATCAGATTAATCTACAACAAGTGAACGAATATGACGCCTCCACGAAAGCATCGCGTGAAAAAAATTCATCGTAAACTACAAGTGATACCAGGTTGTATAGGAAAGAAAACTAAGAACTATTATATAGTTTAAACACGGGTAATTCATGGCACAAGTGAAATCAAAATATTGGTTGTTTGTTACGAGAAAATAATATTTCATTAACACTTTCCTGTTATATCTTCAACAGTAATGAATAAAAAGGTGAAACTATTTTTCATAATTACAGTTTTCCTGATGATAGTATAACAATGTGCTCTGTCAACACACAAAATGTTGTAACAGAATGACAAACAACGATTTATAAGCACAACAAAGTGGTTTTATTCCGAAGGGATATTACATGTTTCGACAGAACATTATTCTGTCTAACTTAAGCTAAAATAGCCACAAAATTAAATGTTGATCAATATCTGGCCGTTGTAAACACACAGCCACAAAATGAAACTTGAATCAGTGTCTGGTCCTTGTACACACAATGATTGCATGACCACATGACACTTTAACCAATTTCTGGTCCTTGTGCAAACAAACAACAATTACATTGTTACCAATTAACACTTGAATCAATATCTAGTCCTTGTACACACAATAATTACATAGTTACTAATTAACACTTTAACCAATTTCTGGTCCTTGTACAAACAATAATTACATAGTTGCCAATTAACACTTGAATCAATATCTAGTCCTTGTACACACAACAATTACATAGTTACCGATTAACACTTGAATCAATATCTAGTCCTTGTACACACAACAATTACATGGCTACAAAATGATGAATCAATGTCAGGTCCTTGTACAAGCAGCCATTACAACAAAAGGAATTCATCAGATTTATGCCGTGGATCCACTAGAAACATCGAGCACTCGTAGTTCTTGAAGTTTTACCAACTTTGAAGAATATTCCTCGCTGGATGTTGAGTTAATTTTAAAACGTATGATTAAAGGTAACTAATGTGGAATTAATATTAAAATACGTTTTATTAACACGTGTGTCTGTATCATAATGAGTTGAAAAATATCAAAGCATTTTCGAATATTAGCGAATAAAATTATGAACATTTTGTCTTGTATACTGAAAACGGAATGCTTTATCGGGAATAAAATGACATTCGCCGTCAGATGTCTCACGCGCAACGCGGTAACGTTAGGATGACAATGGCTTCCTCATTGTAATATGGGCTATAAAAGATTTTGTTTTCCTTCCAAACAGCTGTTAGAAAACTTCTGCATATTTACTCAAACGATTGGCAATATACTACAGTTTAATTTACTACAAATGATCATTCGGAACTTCCTGTATTACTGGACCTGGAATGGCCTGGTGGTGAGGACGCTTAAGTCGCCACCTGCAGGTCACGACTTCGAATTCCCGTTACTCAACATCGTTGCCATTCGTTTGACACTTAACCGGTGCCTACAAATGTTTACATTTTATAAAATTCCAAGTTATTTGAGAAGATTGGTTTGGTTTTTGAATTTCGTGCAGAATTACACGAGGGCTATCTGCACTAGCCGTCCATAATTCAGTAGTGAAGAGCTACAAGGAAGGCAGCTAGCCATCACTACCCGCCGCCAATTCTTGGGATACTCTTATATCAATAGCGGGATTGGCCGTAACTTACTCGCATTTTCAGCCTTGAGGGCGTTATATGGTTGGTGAGACGAACATTCTAAACCGCGACTCTTACATTGCGAGTAAAGCGCCCTAATAACCTGGTCATACTGAACGTAGCCACGAGTGACACGCGAAGTAAAAACATTCGACATATTACGTGAGCTTTCACACAAGCAAAAAATGTCATTACAACGCATGTCATATTATTAATTATTTAACATACATCACAATCCCTTTTAATTTGATTGTTATGATCCTCACCGATCCATTTTTCTGGGTCTGTTATAAGATGATTATTATTTGTTTAATTTTTTTGTGAGAGGATATTTATCTTCTTATATTTTACTTTTCGATGCCAGAAAAAAAGTAATTTTATAAAATTATAACTTTATAAAAAACACTTCAATAAAGAAAGTGTAAAATTATGTACAGCAGACTCGGAGTAACAAAACCAGGATCTGTAAAACAAAAAGCAAAATTATGCAATTACAGCAGAGTTCGTTACTCAGACTGTAGTGGTGAAAACATTCAGAATTCATTCATGTGACTGGTCGAATACGTATTTCTTCGAAATACTTTTCGACATACATTCACTATTATCATCATATTGCAGTTCAGCACTGAAGGTGCCCTATTACATCTTTTGTTTTTGTTCGTTTGCTTGTTGAATTTTGTATTGAACGACTCTATGACTATCTGCACTAGACTTCCCTAATTTAGCAGTGTAAGACTACAGGGAAGGCAGTCAGTCATCACCACCCAACGTTAGCATTTGAGTTACTCTTTGCCAGCGACAAAAAAAACGGATTTACCGAACATTACTACGGCTGAAAGGGTGGGACCACCAGGCCATGCCAGGCTCCACGTTTATCGATGAATGAAAGGGTGCATGGGTATCGTAATTAACCGAAAGCATAAAAACTGTCTCCTTCCGGAAACCAAACACACTATTGGACAGATTCACATCTTCAAATTTCTGGAATTTTAAAATAAAATGAGTTGTCTTTCTTACATCAGATTCGTATATTTGTAAAATTGCCAATGCAATTAGTTATTCGTTACCATATAGTCGAACATGTATAATAGGTCAGCCTGCACACACCGCACCCCATGATCCTCTGAAACCAACTTTTTTTGAAAGTTTTTAGGATACTTTTGAAGATTAAATATGTTTCCGATTGCGCTTTCATGGTATAAGGGGGTTTTCGGCCCTTTTCAAAATGGCCGCCACCGAAAATCGTAAAATTACACAATATATATGAAATGATCATTATTTGCATCCACTTGGCCTATTATATTTAAATTGTTGTTATTCACTTATGTATAAAGCGCAAATTGGACCAAAATATGAAATTTTGAAATTTTGTGACATGGAAGAAATCCAAGATGGCGGCCAAATTTTGGTGCATTTTCGCAAAATCGCTCATAACTTTTGAACCAGTTAACGTATAAAGTTGATTTTGGTGTCTAACCATATGTTTTGCCACATAAGGAATTCAATAGAACCATAATTAGAATGATTCATCCAACCCTAGCCATATTAGCAACATATTAACTGTGCACAATGAGTGCAAAGTTTTTCATGCCATTTTCCGAAAAACACCCTATTATTCCACTCTATACTCAATGCTTCGTACATTTCATTTCCAACATTTTTCTGAACTAGGTACATAACAAATGACCTTATTCAGCAATTTTTAGAAATATGTTGTACAAGCCTATACTGAATAAACACTTGTTAAAAAATGCTTATTTCTGGTCACATATGACACACACATACACTACGCATAAGTAAAACATATAAAAATAACATAGTAATCAAATAAGATATATAAGTTGCAATATATACAGGTATAGTAAAAACACTATAAACATGACGAATAATGCATTGTAACATGTCATTTTAAAATATCTGTCTTTGTTATAGGTGGCATAATTACCAATCGACGGTGGTTAACAAGACTCACAGACTTAGAGCTTTCCTTATTCCTAGTGGTGTCGGTGATCTAATATTGTAGTTGTAGAGACACTTCAACATATGTCTACATTACCATGCCCAAAACAAAATCTAAAACTTGTGGTGGTGGCACTGACTCTGGTGATGGTCCAGCTAAAAATCAATCACGCCTTCCAGTTTGTATTATACACACTGATGGCATAAAAAATGCAGGGAATCTGACTTTGATTTCCAGCCTTTCAGATCCACAAAGAAGGTACAATGAAATTTGTAACATAAGGGACAGGCGATTGTTGCTACCAAAAGATTCACCAGAAAGGAGAGAGTCGGCATGTTCCCTCATCCCAGAAATTCTCCAAGATCACCATGGGTATCACAGAAATTTCTACCAGCAATTCACTAATCATCTGGACCAGCTTTCCTTGCTTGATCCTACCAGTGTATCACAAAGCACCGCACGTCAAGACTCTGTGCAAGGCACATCAAATCCTTTTCGTAGATCCTTCACACAGGGAGATCACATTCTGTTCAAGAAAGACTGTATATTCTGCAACAAAGTTGGGCGTATCAAAGTCAAGATTGCAGGAAATTGGGAACAGCAGTCCACATCAACGTTCGAGTACGGTGGCGGTCAAACTGTTGTTGATATTGCCACAAGCCGCAATGTTGACAGACTTCTAACACGCATACGTGGGCAAGACCTCTTTGCTTGTAAAGCCCAGTATCACCCGAATTGCAGAAAGAAGTATACATCAAACCCTGCGCTATGGAACAGCAAATACCCTGAGAACATCAAACAACAAGCAGGTCTGGAGGAGGCACACCAGAATGCCCTGCAGAAAGTTGTCGATTATGTTTCCAACACCATAATAGTGGAGGAAAATGTTGTCATGTTATCGCACCTTCGACGTTTGTATGCTACTGCATTGCAGCAAACACGCCACGACAATCCACACTACAGAGCTGAGAAACTCAAGGACAAATTACAGAAACACCCAGAATTAGGTTCCAAACTTGAGTTCACATTGGTTGAGACAGGTCGTGGCAAACTGCCATTTTATCTTATATTCAACAGCAGCACCAAAACATCTAATGTTATCGCCAAAGCTTACCAGCTTGCTTCACAAGATCCGATGAGTGATGTGGCCATGATCCTTCGTGGAGCTATCTTGCAGGCATATGAGCAAGCAGACGATGCTCAAGAAAAATGGCCCCCAGACCCAATGGAATTGATTGTCCAAGATGGGGTGATTCCACATGTACTTCAACGATTTCTGGGTCTGGTTTTGACATGTAGCGAAACGGTTAAGACATCACGAGCTGAACGCATCATGCTCTCCATTGGCCAGGACATATGCCGAGCCGTAACTAATGGAGAGTTGGATGAGGATGGGCCAGATATTGAGTCCTTCTCCTCAGACGACGACTTGGAGAATGAAGTATAAAGAAACAGTGTGGTTTCATGATATTGTTTTTTTGTTTGTCCATGTTCAAATGGTTATTCTTGTAACAATGTAAAGTTTGATTACATTGATTAAAGTTTTATGAATACTTACTTGGTTTTTCTTTGCATGCAGTGATCTTAATACCATATAAAATAGCAATATTACCTTAAAAATAGCAGAATAAGGTCATTTGTTATGTATCTAGTTCAGAAAAATGTTGGAACTCAAATGTACGAAGCATTGAGTATAGAGTGGAATAATAGGGCGTTTTTCGGAAAATGGCATGAATCACTTTGCACTCATTGTGCACAGTTAATATGTTGCTAATATGGCTAGGGTTGTATGAATCATTCTAATTATGGTTCTATTGAATTCTTTATGTGGCAAAACATATGGTTAGACACCAAAATCAACTTTATACCTTAACTGGTTCAAAAGTTATGAGCGATTTTGCGAAAATGCACCAAAATGTGGCCGCCATCTTGGATTTCTGCCATGTCACAAAATTTCAAAATTCCATATTTTGGTCCAATTTGTGCTTTATACATAAGTGAATAACAACAATTTAAATATTATAGGCCAAGAGGATGCAAATAATGATCATTTCATATATATTGTGTAATTTTACGATTTTCGGTGGCGGCCATTTTGAAAAGGGCCCGAAAACCCCCTTATACCATGAAAGCGCAACCGGAAACATATTTAATCTTCAAAAGTATCCTAAAAACTTTAAAAAATGTTGGTTTCAGAGGATCATGGGGGGGGGCAGGCAGACCTATTATACATGCCCGACTAATAAGGTTGATTCACTTACAAACTTCCAACTATATGTTAGAGGGAATAAAGTAAAACATTGTTTTAACAATATTTCTACTATTACCCATAACTAAAAGCACTTACGTGAAACGTTACCATACGTAATTAAATTAGAGATCGTTTTTCACTTTAAAGTGCATTTAGAACAACAGAATCTCATTTCAATTGAACACTCTCACACAAACACTTTGGAGTTTTTGTTCAAAAACTGTCTTACTGGCAGTTTGTTCGAGTTTTCAAGTTTGGAATCGAATATGAAAGTTTTTTAAGCAAGTTCATTGAAATATACTATAATCATATTAAGTGGACAATACCTTCTCCTCAATATACTGTAATCATATTAAGTGGACCATACCTTCTCCTCAATATACTGTAATCATATTAAGTGGACCATACCTTCTCCTCAATATACTGTAATCATATTAAGTGAACCATACCTTCTCCTCAATATACTGTAATCATATTAAGTGAACCATACCTTCTCCTCAATATACTGTAATCATATTAAGTGAACCATACCTTCTCCTCAATATACTGTAGTCATATTAAGTGAACCATACCTTCTCCTCAATATACTGTAATCATATTAAGTGAACCATACCTTCTCCTCAATATACTGTAATCATATTAAGTGAACCATACCTTCTCCTCAATATACTGTAATCATATTAAGTGAACCATACCTTCTCCTCAATATACTGTAATCATATTAAGTGAACCATACCTTCTCCTCAATATACTGTAATCATATTAAGTGAACCATACCTTCTCCTCAATTTTCTATAATCATATTAAGTGGACCATACCTTATGCTAAATATACTGTAATCATACTTAATGGACCATACCTTCTCCTCTGCATCTTTGGCTCTTTTTTCTGCATCTTCCACTCGGTGTTCCAATTCTTCTAGCTGTTGAAAGATAGAAAGAGTTAGTAATTTATTAAAGAAACTGGTTACATAACACTCATTATACATCACACTGGATGAATATTGATAACACGCATCAGAACACGAATAATTTAATATTTTAGTTGAAGTGCGAAAGGGAGTCGCCAGGTGGCTAACACTGCGAATGACAATGTTCTATAAAAGTAAAGCGTGTTAAGACGTGCGACTCGTAATCTGAGGGTCGCGGGTTCGCAACCTCATCGCGCCAAACGTGCTCGCCCTTTCAGCCGTGGAGGCGTTATATTGTGACGGTCAATCCCACTATTCGTTGGTAAAAGAGTAGCCCAAGAGCTGGCGGTGGATGGTGATGACTAGCTGCCTAGTCTTACACTGCTAAATTAGGGACGGCTAGCACAAATAGCCCTCGAGTAGCTTTGTGCGAAATTAAAAAAATAAACAATCTATAAAAGTAATAACATACGTTTTCAATCTACAATAAGAAATATATTGTGGGCTGGTTCGTTGCTCGTACGTGAACCTTTACTTATACAAATGTTTAGGCTCACCCCACTTTTAATCAGAAGAATGGATTTACACATTCTTGATGAGCTGCACACGCTGATCAAGATATTCTACGCACATTAGCGATATCGCGAAAACATCATTACGTTGATATACAATCAATATAACTTTCTGAACCAAATTATGTAATAAAGACAGACGTGACGTATCACTACATTAAACTTACTCTCCTTATAAATTAGCGTGAGTTTTTCTCTCTCCCTGCATGTTCTGTGTGTGTAGTTCTTGTTCAAGTATATTCTGTTACCGATATTTCGCAAACGTGACCTTAGGATTTGTCACCTCTGTGGTTGTTACCAATCTCGGCTATACGGCTGGTAACCGCAAAGCTGTTCTTGTGAGGTCACCAAACTGACAGTAAAGCGAAGAGACGAAGGTATCACAAACCTGTATTTGTCTTCTCGTGATTGGTCGGATAATAGGCTTGAAATTTAATCAGTGATAAGACTTTCCATGATTTTTCCTAAATGTTCAGGATTTTTGTTTCTTTTACTACATATCATGAGTTCACATGCAATTTTTAGGTTTCCAGATCTTCTATTCATTTAAGTAGATTTCAAAGTTTTTCTCAGGATTTTTTCCAATTTTTTTATCGATGTATTTTAGAAGTTTTCTTCATAGTCTTGTATTTTTATATTACTCTAAACCTCTCACACTTTTACTATGTAAGTGTGTTGCAGTGTTGTTGATTTCAAGCGCTAATGGTGCGCCTGTTTCAAATTCTTGAAACGTCTTACGTCTCGAATGCTGTCCTTTACACGGTCAATGAACATTCACTGCAAAACGAACATACACACACACACACCAAGATTTCCACTTAATATAAGAAACTCTCAAGATTCACAACAAATAGAATAAAAACAATGATGCAGGCAAAGTGACAAACCCAATTATAAAAACTGAAGTCATCATATCCGTAAAACAGTCAAAGCACTGGGGACAAAATAGTACACAAGCCATAGTTCTAAAAATAAAAGACACTCGGAAATTACTTAACCACTAACAGCACTATATAATCCATTTTTGATATCAGGTTAATTTCCCAGCCTCTTGGAAGAATGCTAATTTACCTATGTTCCTTTTGTTTGGTTTGGTTTAAAGTTTATGCAAAGCTACCCGAAGGCTACCTGCGCTAGCCTTCCCTAATTTAGCAGCGAAATTCGTCACCACACACCGCCAGTTCTGGGCCTACTCTTTTATCAACGAATTGATTTACCGTCACATTATAACACCCTCACGGCTGAAAAGGCAAGCATGTTTGGTGTGACAGGGATTCAAAACCGTGATCCTCAGATTTAGAGTCCAGCACGCTAACCAGCTGGCCAAGAAGAACCTCTTATGTTCCTAAAAGAAGATAAACCAGGAAATAGAGAATTATTGACCAATCAGACCAAAAACCTGCACAGGTAAACCTTTAGAATGAATGATAAGTAACAGACTTCCCACCTTCCTAAAAGTCAAATCAAAATCATCGAAGGTATAAAATGGTTTCAGCATATTTCGGCAAATAACTGATTATTTAATTAGTTTAACCGAACCCGTAGCTTTAACAAAAACTGTAACCTATTTACAAAACACAGACAAATCATTCAACACTGTGTGGCACAATGGCTTGTGGTTCTGTATGGCACAGACGGATCTGCCTAAGGGAAATTATTCGCTGATTGTTGCACTTTTGGGAAAACAGAAAATGTGAAGTACACGTGGAAGACACCTCCTGATGCAGGTGTCCCTCAAGTAGGGATAGCTCCCGGCTGCTGCAAACATGGCCTTGACCATACCTTCTTACGTGTGGACACCAAGAATAATGAAGAGAAAGAAAAGTGGTCTCGATCCCAAATACGTTGGGATTTTGTGTTTATTGTTTATCTATGTAAATTCATAATAAGCGTCACAAAAACAGAATTGGTCAGAACACACAGACACACACACAAATTGTACCTTCACGGAACTCAACTCCATATTTCCATGCCAGTAAAATTCTTACGATTAACTTATGAATCTAAATTAACGTTGATAAATCAGAAATAACGTAGGGTAATGAGCACAGTACGCTTGGTGATGATCGGGTAAAAACAATGCCTAAAATATAAAAATTTATAAATAGTACCTGCGGATAACAGTTGGATACACCTGTCCAACATCAGTCGATGTTGAACGTACGCACATAAAAAAATTACAAACAACAGAAAATTAATTACGACAGCGTACAAAGTACTTAACAGAACAAATTCGGTATTTATGCACAAATTTACAAACATACAGCCGTTCCATGACATGTTCCTAGATAGTTCCTTCAAATATTTCGAGAAAAACGTAAACCAGAATAATCGATTAAGCTCCGAAAATCTTAAATCGCTATATCATACATATTGATGATAGCCCTAAACACCATTTAATATCTTTCATAAGATAAAGGTCCCCTAAAGCTAGCACCAAAGATAATACGTGTCTAATAAATCAGTTGAGTGAAAAGTGTTGACTTTCCCTACGAAACTGTTTGTGAAGTGCAAGGCTGTTACTCAATCTGAAATGGGTTTGTAGTAAAGGGAAGACAGGATCACTGAAAATATCCGTAAGAACCCGGAGGGATGAATAGCTCTCTCAAACAAGACCAAAATACCCTCTATAACGGAGGAGTTCGAACATTTTCGATAATAAGATAATTTTAACTGTTATGCAATCTTCAGGTTTTGAAATCTTAAGTTAGGGGCCATACGGTAATTACATTGTAAGAAAAGGAAAAACAAGATAAGTCTATGACTAGTATATTTCATTCACTTTATTCGTCACTAAATGCAAAATTCAGAAACTGCAACCATGAGCATATGTAGAGTATATTACAGGGGGGGGGGCAAGATGACAAAATTACATCAAAGCTATATGTAAAAACAGGTCTACTAAATTGGCAGAATTGACACTACGTTTATTATTGTGCCTGCAATCACGGTCGTCAAATGGAGCATGACTGAACGTGGCAACAGGTAACGAGCGACGAGATGAGGCACCAGTCGTTTTAATATAATGTACTCAACCTCCGTATTTATTAAAATAGAGTACAGACAGGCAATATTACTTATCAACAAGCGAATGGGCAATAATTACCGATGAATTTCGAGATGCTCTAACGTCTACTGCATGTTATTTATATAAATAATAAGCTTACATTTGTTACTCCTGAACATTTCTCGCAAATTCTTCAATCAAATGCTACAAATACATCGTCGGAAAGACCTTTGTACGAGTAACCCGGATTACTTACTGAATTTTCCATTCAAAATCACCTTACCTGTTTTTTTGCTTAGTCAAACTTTTTAATGTAACGGTTATGGTACAATACCGTTGTGATCACAGGATGACTGGTTTCCATTTCAACTTTAACTTTTATTATTTCCCACATTCAACAATGTGTAATTTCTGTAAAAATAAACATTACACTAAATACTATTTCAATGGGTTCTCCGAAATTATTTACGCATAAAATATACATGCGCAGTTCCTTTAAAAACATATGCTCATCACTTTGTGAATACACATTCAGACGTTTCTGGATAATCTGCTAAGTTTAACTTCATCACAACTTTATATTTACTTTACTTTATAATAATTTAGCGTCGATTCGTTCCAAAGATTGGTGTAAACACCTCATATCTATTTTTTTTTTCTTTACTACTGGTTTTATTCTTCGTTTTTGTGAGTTTCTTTGTTTCAACTTGTACAATCGTGTCGTACAATATTCATAACTGTTTCATACCCTGAACACTATTACAAAAACCATTACTTTACTATATATGTAAACACGGCTTGTTTGGGTTGAGAAAATTTTTATGTAGAGGAGAACACCGTTTCGACCTTAACGGTCATCGTCAGGTTCACAAAGAAAGAAAGAGGTAACTGACCGATAGCTGACAACATTACTTTACTATTTTCTTTACGTGTAGTTTTATTGAAAAAGGTTACGTCTACGTCATTTTGTATGTCTGACCGCGTAAAGAGTTTTCAAATAGACGAGGATTTAACAATCCAACACATAATGCCTGCAAGAAAGCGTAGTTTAGATGGTGTGTGGGAAAATGATAGAATAAAATAGATTCAAAGAGCATAAAAACTACTGTTGACGTTTTGCAGCTAGCGGTCAGTAACAAATAAAATAATAATTCAGATCTAACGTCTACAGCATGTTATAATAAATATAATAACATTCGTAATAAATTTAAAATAAAAATCTTATGAGATGTTCTTAAAACACACTATATATTAAAGCAACTTTACATTATCTCCTTTAAGAACGTTTTATTACTATTATAATAAAATAATAAAGGTACTGAATAGTAATAACAGACGTCTAGAATATTCAACATTTTACACCAATCTACTACTTGTGCGTGAACGTGCATTTAGTGGCGATAGTTGGTGAGGAGGCTGTTCAACGTTAGGTTGTTTTTACTTATATTATACCTTTGTTTTGCTGATGTAGAGTGGTAAACTCAAACTAATGATGTAATGATAAAACTGATCTAGAGTGGTAAACTCAAACTAATGATGTAATGATAAAACTGATGTAGAGTGGTAAACTCAGACTATAGTTGAAATGATGTAATGATAAAACTGATGTAGAGTGGTAAACTCAGACTATAGTTGAAATGATGTAATGATAAAACTGATGTAGAGTGGTAAACTCAAACTATAGTTGAAGTGATGTAATGATAAAACTGATGTAGAGTGGTAAACTCAAACTATAGTTGAAATGATGTAATGATAAAACTGATGTAGAGTGGTAAACTCAAACTATAGTTGAAATGATGTAATGATAAAACTGATGTAGAGTGGTAAACTCAAACTATAGTTGAAATGATGTAATGATAAAACTGATGTAGAGTGGTAAACTCAAACTATAGTTGAAATGATGTAATGATAAAACTGATGTAGAGTGGTAAACTCAGTCTCTAGTTGAACTGTTCCAGTGATAAAACTGATGTAGAGTGGTAAATTCAGTCTATATTTGAACTGGTACAGTGATAGAACTGATATTAAAAAATTATAGTGATATACACACAGAACTAAAATAAAAAATTTAAATTTTATTAGTTATGATTAAACAACAATTAAATACAAAAGATGATACACATTTATCAACTCAAGTTTTTAAATAATACTTCTTTCTGGATTTTAATTTTTACTCACAAGTTAAGAAAAGGAATTTTATGCCTACAACGTGAACTGAAAACACAGAGATGTGTGCATTTAGAAACATTTGGTAAACATTTCAAAATCTCATCCATCACAGTCATTATCACATAAATGGTAAATACTGATTCAGAATAAGCCTTGAAATGGGAAACATAACGGAATAAAAGTCCTACAGATATTAATCTAAATCTTATTATTGGCAGTAATGACGTGTTTGTCAAAATCTTTACGTACATGAAGGATAACATTGCTCTTCACTCAGAAGGTAACTTGGGGTGTAGTTAACCCCTTAATCTCGTGACGTGATAGTTCCCGATAAATGCCATATTTCTTTAAAGTAAAGCATGATACCATCTTGATCGCAATTTGATGTCGAAGAACAAAGAAGGAACTGACTCACGGAAGTAGATCCACCAACGTTGTACTGAATTAATACAATACCCCAAACAAGATATGAATATTTTATCCCTATAGGTACACACATCTTTTAGGATTAAACTTTTGTCGAAAATAGTTTTGATCTCTGTCTAACCATTAAGTGTAGATTTAAGATAATCGATTCCCAACACTGTGTAAAGTGAATTCGGCCCTGCATGGTCAGGTGGATAAGGCACTCGACGCGTAATCTGAGGGTCGCGGGTTCGAATCCCCGTCACACCAAATATTTTAGCCGTGGGGGCGATATAATGTGACGATCAATTCCACTATTCGTTGGTGAAAGAGTAGCTCAAGAGTTGGTGGTGGGCGGTGACGAATAGTTGCCTACCCTCTACTCTTACACTGCTAAATTAGGGACGGCTAGGGCAGATAGCCCCGTGTAGCTTTGCGCGAAATTTAAAACAAATAAAACAAAGTGAATTCACAATGGTTGTAAAGCCGCCACGTTATATTGGAACTATTATATGAATTGTATAGGAAATGTTTCTTCAGTCTTCCCATTTAGAGAGTTTTTTTTATAAATTCCTTGATAAAGAAAAACTTTTCCAATCTGTTGTTATAACATTAAACCTGACAGGCAGTTTGTTATTGTGAACAATGACAATTTGAATAATAATCAAATAACTTGTAATAAAGTCATTGAATACTTACGGAACATTGTAGTGAGCTTACTGAATAACCACAATATATTTTATTCAACTTACTGAATAAGCACAACACAATGTAACGAACGTATTGAATAACCGTAGAACATCGTAGTAAACTTATTGAATACTTACAGAACATTACAGTAAACCCACTGAATATACCACCACCAACAACAACAAAACACTAGAATTCCACTTTTTTAAGACTAGTTGAAGTTGGGTCACAGTAAAACTTGTTTTACCTGAAATGGGAGACCTGGGACCACGTGATTACGATATACAAGGTTTACTTCGTGTAGTTTTAAAACTCTTATTATTTTTATTTAGGTTTATTATTGTTGCTGTCAAGTGTCATCTTACTATATTTTTTTATCACTGTTGTATCCGTTTAAAGCTTCGCGAAAATATCTAAAAACTAACAATACTCCTAAAAAATACGGACTTTTCACCTCCGCGCCCTCTTTAAAAATAAATATACTAGCAAAAAACATGCCACACTAACGTGCTTGAAAGCGTCAGTTACATGAGATCGACTAACGTGCGAAACAGTTTGAAAAACATTCTTCATATGAAACCATATCAACGTTTGTAAGGAGCTTTTCTTTTTGTTTAGGTAAGAACCCATGTTCAAATTGGATAAATCAAACACGAAAGGCTATCTGAAGATCAGTTAACACCTTCAAACTAGCCAAGAGTATTTTTGATAAGAAAAATTCATTAGTTTTTTTTTTAACCTATGGTTATTGAAGATGTTATGAAAAAACATCATTAGTACTTATTAGACGATCTCAGATCAAATTATTGTTATTGGAATTGCTGGCAAAATTATGTCACTTCCAGGACAAGAAATAAGTAATTCCTTCGAGAACTTTCTGGACTTCATTACAGCACGAAATATCAGAGGTAAATCATATAAATGATTCATTGCAATCCTGTTCACCCAGATACAAAATCTCCCATGCAAAGGTTAACGTTTGTTTGATTTGGCGCAAAGCCAGTTAAGGAATATCTGCGCTGATGTCTCTCTCAGAAATTCGCATAAAAATGCACAAAGTACAACATGCACAATATTTGTCCCTAATTTCGAACTGATAAGATTGTGAAGATAGCTAGTCAGCAAGCATGCACAGCCAGCACGGTCTCCCAAGCATGAAACAAGTTTTTGAGGCAATAGAACGCGAACCATGAACCACTGGATCCATAGTCCAGGTATATTAGCTGCCAGACCACGTCCAATCTATTTACGGTATCATAACATTATCAACGGTTTAATCGTAATTGTGTTTTCTTTATTTCGTCTTTATTTAAAAGTTTGAATATTTTCTCTTTAAGGTTTGGTTTGATTTTTGGATTTTGCGCAAAGCTGCACGACGATTATCTGCGCTAGCCATCTCTAATTTAGCAGTATAAGGCTAGAGAGAAGGCAGCTAGTTATCATCACCCACCGCCAACTTTGCCATACTCTTATCAACGAATAGTAGGACTGACCGTAACATTATAATGCCCCCACGACTGAAAGGGCGACCATGTTTGGTGCGACGGGGATTCGAACCCACGACCCTCAGATTAGGGGTCGAGCGCTTTAACCACCTGGCCATGCCGGGCCATTCTCGTTAATAGGAAAAGCAAATACAAATGGGCTCTCTGTTTTCAGCAAAATGTGGATATTTGATGTTATACGTGAGCTCTCAAATCTGCCGTTGAGCCACTGATTGCTATTTGAATAACAAAACCGTGGCTGATATTTCACAGCCGTAACAATTTTACACAACACAAAAACAATAAACAAAAAGGTTCCACAATGAAATGTTACACTAAGACTCCTTGCTATATAGGGCATTGAAATGACGGCAGGTTATATTGACTGTAAATATAATATACGATGTAAGTGGGGACCCAATAAAAAGATAAATAACCGAAATGCTCGTGGGAAGAGAATATTACACATATAAAAACAGTTTGTTTTGAATTAAAATGTTTCAGTTAATCAATATTTCGTAGCACAGACTTGGATGACCAAACGTAATGTCGTGTTTTCGGTTATCAGATCCATCTTTGCAGGAACTTATGTTGTCTTTGTTTTAATGAATCATCATAAACAGGTCAAGAGAAGTCACTTCACGACGTAATGCACAACTTGTTAAATACCTTCAGTGTTGAAACCCGAGTACACACCATGCGTAAACTAATTAGAGTTCAAACGCCTTTTAACTCCAGACCGAGTGAAGAATGTTTAAAAAAAAAACATATACGTCTTTCAGGAATTTGGTAGTCAATATTATAAACGCCACATGATTTCCAAGGATGGCAAAGGTCAATCATGTCATGTTACATATTATTTATATTAGAGGAGTTTGGAATTTTCTTCTAATAAACACAAGTTATTTAAACTTTACGAGGTCAACTTTCAACATATGGATGAACGAGAAAAAAATGGGTAAAAATGAGACCGTCTAGACACTTACTATTCGTTATCTTCTACTTACACAAACCAAGAATTTATCTGATATTTCAACAGATGTATTGGCCACGTGGTTCAAACACTTGAATCGTAATCCGAGGGTCGTGGGTTCGAATCCCCGTCACACCAAACATGTTGGCCCTTTCAGCCGTGGGGGCGTTATAATATGACGGTCAACCCCACTATTCGTTGGTAAAAGAGTAGCCCAAGCGTTGGCGGTGGGTGGTGATAAATAGGCGCTAAATTAGGGACGGCTACCGCAGATAACCCTTGTGAAGCTTTGCGCGAAATTCAAAACAAGCTAAATCAATCAACAGATGTAAATTCAGAGTGTATATTGTACAAATAAGATCGCGTGGGGTAGAATGTTGCAGGATTGGATTCCTCGTGAATCTTTTTAAGTTTGTATGGCAAACTATTTGTGTTTAAAAACATTTATAATGTTAATTGTAAAACCAAACCACGTGCGCCATTTTGTATTTCAAAAGCCACTGCATATTATGAAACTGACTAGCTATATTAATCTTTCTAGTAGAACAAAAACTTGTTTCATCCATTTTGCTCGTCATGTGCACACAAGCAAACGGATAAGCGAAAACTAAACAATTTAATTAGATATCCTTTGTTTGCTTTAGTTAAGCAAAAAGCTATACAATGTGTTCAGGCAGTTACGGGTATCGAGACCAGATATTTAAGAGTTATAAGCCTTCACATTTATCCACTGGGAAGGAGGACCATTTGAATATACACTGCAAATGAAGTTATCGCTAACAACTGAAACTGTATTTTTTAAATATGTTAAGCCTTCCTACGAAATATTATTTTTCAGTCATTTTTGCTTGGCTTGTTGCTGAGCGTAAAGTTACGTAATCTATTCTGTGCCTACTACGACTATTGAAACCATATTCTTAACTTACTTACTTCTCAACCACTGGGGGCAAAATATTTTTGGAATTACTTTAATATCTTAACGTATAAATATCAAATGTTTAATATTTTATTGTTGTTTTTATCAGTTTAATCATAAATATTACGATTACTGAAAGTTTAAGAGATAAGAATTTCATTAGGTGGTTATTTATATTCAATAGTCTCAGCACACTTAGAGTAGAAATGTTTTTAAGCAGACTGCGATGCTTTAGCTGGTAAGAACTAATCACCTTAACGTAAAATACGGCCAGGAACAATTACGAATGCAAAGTGTAATGGATACTGACCGTTACACTTTGAATTTATCTGTTCAAAGATGGTCTGCTCCTATCACACTTTGTATTTATAACTGTTGTCAATCGTACATTGTTCGAAGATGGTACGTTCTTATGGACCATTATAGCTGTAACATTTGAATGTATAACTGTTGTCAATCATACATTGTCCGAAGATGATGAACCATTAATAATTGTCACACTTTGAATTTATAATTGATGTCAATCACACATTGTCCTAAGATGGTTCGATCCGATGGGGTGAAAACGTCGCGGTTTTAATTCCTTAGAAAAAATTAAAAACATTTCAAGTGTAAAGTTTATCACATTATTACACTGAGAGGTTCTTCACGTTTCGGTTTCCTACACTACCAAAGTGCTAAGTTTGAATCAACTCAACTCCACACGTGACGATTAAAGAAAGATTTATTATATATGATACTTGTACGTCCTTAACATTTTCACGCTTACAAGAAGACACGTTCTTAAAGAGGGGATTTAAACAGCACCTAATCATATTCCTTCTCACCAGAGAATGTAATTATGTCCACAATATTACCAGTTCTTGGCACCATCTCCTCAAAAATCTCCCGCAGCAACAGTACGGGAACAATAGAACATACAATTAGGTCATAACTCCTAGACTTCGTTATCACTGAATCCAGTTCCGTCAGAATAAAATGGCGGAAAGGAACGCTAGCCACATCCTGATAGGTTTTTATGTTTCTCACTAAACTCTGTGAAAGTTTCTGTTAAACAGATTATTACAAGCTTCACGAAATGAGGATGAAATTTTCAATGTCAGAGCAGAAAGTTTAGCCGTACGTTTTCAAGACGTTTGAGAAAATTATCCTCAAGACAATCAAGTTCAGATTCTGTTCTATCTTTATATCTTTACAGTTGAAAGCGTAATGGTAACGCGCTCTTATATCTCGGTTTTCTTAGGGCTAATAGCAAGGGATTCTAGTATTCTGTGGTGGAATTCTTCCCAGAAATAAAGAATGACGCAGATAAAAAATGGAGACAGACACAACACCCCATACGTTCAAGAAGTGTTTGGGAACATTACTGGTGTAGTACGTTTGTCCATACAGTGGTCCCCCGGTGGGACAGTAGTAGGTTGATTGATTGATTGATTTAGTGTTTTATGGCACAAAGCACCGAGGCTATCTGCGCCAGACATTCGGTAAAAATGTAAAAAAATAAATAAATAAATGTAGTTATAGACATAAATGGAAATGAAGGTAAAACAAAAAAGTATAAAACCAATGTTGACACCTAGTCTACAATGTTAAGATAGAAAGCAGAGTATAAGAAGTTGTAAGGTATTTACTCTAGCAAAAAGGTAATGATCATAACCCGCCAGGAAGACTAACAGGTAAGTTCATGAACCACTGTCAGTCACCTGAAGTTGGTCTTTCCAGTCCTGGTTCCGGGTTATGTGTCATAGCAACCAGTATCAAAATGTAAAAGAATAGAAGTTTTAAAAGATACATAGCAAAATTGTAACAATGAGTAGCCAAATGTCCAGTAAAAAGATAAAGTCAAGTAAATGGAGTAAAATTTGTAAAAGTAAATGAAGGTAAAACAAAACAGCAATTAAAACAGAAAATGGTGTAAAACCAATGGTGACATCCAGCAATTGTAAAACTCTAGAAAATGATCATAACCCGTAACAGGTAAGTTCAACCAATGGTTGACCTTTCCAGTCCTGGTTCCGGGTTATGTGTCATAGCAGCTATTATCAAAATGTAAAAGAATAAAAGTTTTAAAGACACTAAAATCCCAAATGTCCAGTAAAAGATAAAGTCAAGTAAATGGTAAATTTGTAAAAGTAATAAGATAAAAGCAAAACGGCAATTAAAACAGAAAATGGCCCAATGTTGACATCCAGTCAACAAAGTTGTAAAGAACTACCTGTAGCAGAATGGTAATGAATAACCACCGTCAGTCACCTGAAGTTGGTCTTTCCAGTCCTGGTTCCGGGTTATGAGTCAGTATGGCCAGTACTAAAAAGTTAAGTAGTAAAAGTGTGAAATGATATGCAGCAAAAGTATAATAACAACTCGCCAGGACGACTAACGAGTAGTTCAAACGGATAGTTCAAACAGTAGCGTTAGTCACCTGAAGTTGGCCTTTCCAGTCCTGGTGTCGAGTTATTTAATGTTCTGGCCATTGTCCAATGTCAAATTGAAGGAGAGAGATTAAAACTGTGAAAAAGGAACCACAATTAAAAAGGTGTAATGAATAAATATGCAACACTTAAATGAGATTAAAAGATTAATGGCCATTAAAAAATTAAAAACATTATCAAGGTGGACAGAGTCACCATCACCAATAACTCTGTCCAATGTTACAGACTGACCCTGGGAAAAAATATGTTTAAAATATTGCCGTCGTTGAGAATTGTAATGATGGCAAGAAAGTAAAACGTGGCTGATAGTGATTTGAGTGTTACACAAACTACACATTGGTGCATCAGTTCCAGATAAAAGAAAATGATGAGTTAAAAAACTGTGACCAATGCGTAGCCTAGTGAGAACAACTTCCTCCTTCCGAACTTTACGGAAGCTAGATGGCCAAAGTCCAATTTTGGGTTTGATTTGAAAAAGTTTGTTGTCACGTTGCTCACTTCAAGTGGACTGCCAGCTGGCACGGAGCCGAGCCTTGAAGACAACACCATAGTCCATGTACGGAATAGGCATAAAAGTGATGGTGCTGAAGCACAGATATTTAGCTGCCATGTCTGCAAGCTCGTTCCCGCGAATACCAACATGGCCTGGTATCCAGAAAAACTGGATTGAAGTAGCTGCTAATGAGAAATGGACCAGTCGGTTTCGAATATCAGCGAGAATAGGATGTGAGCCAACGTGTAGCGATTCCAAGGCAAGTATAGAACTAAGCGAATCAGTATAAATAGTGCAGTTGGAGTACTGCTCAGCTGCAATATGATCCAGGGCAAGAGATATGGCATACAGTTCAGCAGTGAACACAGAACCTGTAGAAGGGATTCTGCGCGCAACTACTGACCCATAGCAAACCATAGCAGAGCCCACTGAATTACCTGATTTGGAACCATCTGTATAAATGGGAACTGAATGATTGTTTGAAAGATATTCATTGAATAAAAGACGGTACTTCCAATCTGGAGTATCTGCCTTTTTTTAGGTGACTGAAAGAAAGGTCACATTTGGGGGCTGTAATAAGCCATGGTGGGATGGGCCAACCTGTAGAATCTGCAATGTTATCCAAGGACAGACCCAATTCATCCAATTGCGCCAGGATGCGAAGGCCAAACGGAGCAATGACAGATCGTCTGTTCTGAAAAAGGACTGCCCACCGAGGAAGGAAAACACATTTCCAGGTGGGATGCTTTGGTAAGGAATGAAGTTTCGAAGTATATTGTAAAGATAGTTGCAAAGGGCGAAGGTGTAGAGAAGGTTCATGAGATTCAATGTATATACTTTGAACTGGAGAGGTACGGAAAGCCCCAGTGCAGAGTCGAAGTCCTTGGTGATGAATGGGGTCCAGCATCTTTAAGGCCGAGGGTCTGGCAGAGCCATAGACCATTGATCCATAATCGAGTTTCGATCTAATAAGAGCACGATATACCTTTAACATTGAACAGCGATCTGCACCCCAACTGGTAGAAGAGAGAACACGGAGGATGTTCAGTGCTCTTGTGCATTTGACCCGAAGCTGCTTTAAGTGTGGTATAAAGGTCAGTTTACGATCAAAGATAAGCCCCAAGAACTTGGTCTCCGGGACCACTGGCAGCAAAACTTCACCGATATGAAGTTCAGGATCAGGGTGAATACCCCGTCGACGGCAAAAGTGCATGCATACAGCTTTGTATAGAGAGAAATTAAAGCCGTTCGTCAGAGTCCACTTCCGTACACAATTGAGGGCGGTTTGTAGTTGCCGCTCAATATATCTCATGTTTGACGACTGACATGAGATGTGAAAGTCGTCGACATACAGCCCATTCGCAACAGTGAGAGGGAGTTGTTCAGTGATGGCATTTATCTTTATACTGAAGAGTGTAACACTCAATACACAGCCTTGAGGGACTCTAAGTTCCTGTACAAAAGAACGGGAAAGTGTCGAACCCACACGAACCTGGAATCTCCTGTCCATTAAAAATTTTTTAATAAACATGGGTAGATGGCCACGTACCCCACATGTATGGAGGTCTCGCAAAACGCCATACCTCCATGTTGTGTCGTAAGCCTTCTCTATGTCAAAAAATATTGATACAAGATGTTGGCGGTTGAGAAAGGCTTCTCTGATAGATGTTTCAAGACGAATTAGGTGGTCTGTGGTGGAGTGCTGTCGACGGAACCCACACTGGGTGGGCGAGAGAATGTTCTTTGATTCAAGGAACCAAACAAGACGAGCATTAACCATCCTTTCTAATATCTTACAGAGACAGCTTGTCAAAGCAATTGGACGGTAGTTTGAAGGAATCTTGGGATCTTTCCCTGGCTTAGAGAAAAGTAAACTAATAGCCTGGCGCCAGGCATCAGGAAAAACATTCTCCTGCCAGATCCGGTTGAAAACAATCAGAAGGACATCAAGAGAAGCAGGAGATAGATGGTGCAGCATGTCATAATGAATATCATCAGGTCCAACAGACGTACTGGCAGACCAATGAAGGACCATTTTTTAGTTCCACCAGGGTAAAGGGACAATTATAGTCAAAGAAACAGTCAGTTCGAAAGGAAAGAGGTGATCACTCTGCCCGAGTCTTGATGGCCAGGAAGGTGGAGGAACAAGTAGAAGTACTAGATACCCGGCAAAAGCTTTCACCTAGAGTGTCAGCGATGTTCCGAACATCAATCACCTCCTGACCATCAGAGAGTAAGATCAAGAGGGGGGGACAGAATTGTAGTGCCCATTAACCTTTCGAATCCTGTCCCATATGATCTTGGAACTGGTGGTAGAAGATATGCTGGTTGTGAACTTAATCCAAGATTCCTTCTGGCTTTGACGTCTTACCCACCTAGCATGTGCACGGGCCCGTTGGAAAGCAATCCGGTTTGAAAGTGTGGGATATCTACGAAAAGTATCCCAGGCCCGCTTTTGAGCCTTCCGTGCTAAGTGGCAAGCAGGATTCCACCACGGACGAGGATATCGTGGAAAACGTGTCGAGGTTTTAGGAATACACTGAGAAGCTGCTTGTATAATACAGCCAGTTACCGCTGCCACACAGTCGTCTATTGATGGCTGATTTACGATGGCAGGATCTAGTTCTGCGAGAGCAGTGAAAGTGGACCAGTCTGCCTGATCCAGCTTCCACCGGGGCACGCGGGTAGGGTGGCATCGACCACGGCCAGTCTCTCTCAAAAGGATCGGAAAATGATCACTGCCTAGTGGATTACTGTCAACCCTCCATGAAAAATGGGAGAATAATGAAGGGGAGCAAACTGAGAGATCAATAGCGGTAAAGGACTGACTAGGTGCATGAAAGTAAGTGGAAGAACCAGTATTGAAAAGAGAAAGATTGTGATCAGAGAGCATCCGCTCTACAGATCGGCCCCTCCCATCAATAATAACATTTCCCCAGAGGGGATGATGTTCATTAAAATCCCCCTAGGATTAGAAATGGAGATGGCAATTGTTCAACGAGAGCATCAAGATCTGATTGATCATATGTCTCTCCAGGGGACAGGTACAGAAAACAAACAGTGATGGTATGACCCAAGGAAACATGGATGGCTACAGCCTCCAAGGGTGTGTTGAGTGACAAAGACAAGGTGGGCACGTGTTGATCAACCAACAGTGCCACCCCTCCATGTACTCGACCATCACACAACCTGTCATTTCTGTACAGAGAAAACTGCCGAATGGAGACAGTATCAGCAGTTTTGGGAAATGTTTCTTGTAAAGAAAGACAAACAGGATGGTAGGAAGCAATCAGCGTTTTGATATCATCCAGATTAGAACGTAAACCTCGACAGTTCCATTGTATCAAGGTGGCCATTTTTAAGAACGGGTAGGTGAAGTGGCTGGAGAACCCTTCGGTTTACGACCACGTCTTTTTTCTTTACTGTCTTTAGTCGGAGGAGGTCTATCAACCTCCATGGATCTTGCTCTGGGTCGGGTGGGTAGGTTTTTGTTATTGGAAGGGGAATCCAGTGACTGAGGACGCGAACGAAGAATTGTTTTGTCTCTTGTGGTGGGAGAAAAAGATGTATCAGAAGAAATGCCTGTATTTGAAACTGAAGGATGTGGATCTTGAGGTTTGTTGGAAGGTATGGGAGGAACAGAGATGGGTGTGGAAGTCGATTCATCAACCTTTTTAACCACGGAGGTCAAAAGGCTTTTCATTTGTTTTGAAAACGATTCTCTTGGAGGCACAGAGAGATCTGTCTGCACTCCCACTGTAGTTGTGGAATGAAGTGCAGCAGCATATGTCCGAGATGGAGTTGTGGACAGCAATTTCCGAGCCTCAGGATAACTAATGTTATGTGTCGTTTTCAAACGCTGCACCTCTTTTTCCTCCAACCATTTTTGGCAAGAATGAAAGTATAAGGGGGTGAAAACCATTGCAGTTTACGCAATGTGGGTTCATGTCACAGTCATAGGCATCGTGGTCCTTGCCTCCACAACGAGCACATGTCAGGGAACCACGACAAGATGTCTTTGAGTGGCCGAATCTCTGACATTGGAAACATCGAAGAGGGTTTAGTATGTATGGCCGAATCCTGCAAATGAAATAACCTGCCTTGATGGTGACAGGTGCACGTGGTGAAGTAAATGTTAAAACGAGGGTATTTGTTGGCAGTGTAATTCCATCTTTGCGAGTGGAGATGCGCCTCACTGCAGAAACTCCTTGAGTTGAGGGACCAGCGAGAATCTCTGACTCGGGAATGTTCTTCAAATCTCTTTCAACAATAACTCCTCGTGAAGAATTCAAGGTAGCATGGGGTGTAACCTCAATAGGTATATCCCCAATTACCTTTGAATTCAAGAGGAGTTCTCTGTGTTGGGATGTGGATGTTTCAACCAATATGTCACCAGATCGAAGTTTCTTTACTGACTTTGGAGAGCCAGCAAGTCCCTCTAGTTCCTTTTGAATAAAAAAAGGGGACATTTGCCCTAAAGGTTTTTCCGAAAGAGAATGTAATATAAGAAAATGAGGTACGTGTGTTACTGATGTTGAAGATTGCTGTTCTGAGTATTCAAGACGTGGTCGCTTACCCATTGACTGTTTTTTTACAATTTTATTTAAATTTTTTAGAGGATCCATAGGAGAAAGAAAAAATTTCGGTACCCACTGACCCTACCCACCATGGAGCCCTACAAGGGGAAGCACTACAAAGTCATGCAAGGACAATGCAGCAACGCCAGGGTTTCGTGAGCACTATACCCAAACACCAGCATCAGGCACAATGTCCACAACACCCGTTGAGAACTTCCAACACTGGTACTTGGTTGACTCTAGCCCAAGTGGACCAGCCGATTGACCCAAGGGGGACCACCCAAAGGCCGCCCGTCTACAGGAATTCGAGGCCAAAGTGGTGTGTTAGGGTTGGACCCCTCAACCACCAGGATCATCTCCTCCCCTTCACGGGTCGCCACGCACGGCAAACACGTGGGTGGATGTTTAGATCCCAGAGAAGGTAACCAGATAGAACAGAACCTTCCCTGAAAGGTCCCCCTCACCACGTACAGGAATCCACACCGAGGGGCAGTAGTAGGTCTACGGATTTACACGCTAAAATCAGAGGTTCGATTCCCCTCGGTGGACACAGCAGATAGCCTTATGTGGCTTTGCTGTAGAAACAGCGACGAAAAGCTCACATTTTACAGCGTTATTTCATTCGATTGCAAATCGGGAAAAAATGGAAAGTGGGATAACCAATCTTTTTTTACGAGAGGGTATTTTTGTTTGTTTTTGGAATTTCGCACAAAGCTACTCGAGGGCTATCTGTTTTACGAGAGGGATAAAAAATAACACGTTTATTGCTTTTACGTTATAAAACTAGCGGCAAAACTGCGGGTTTCGATGCCCGCGGTGAACACAGCGCATATAATCCATTGTCAATAAACAAGGATATATACAGTAGAACAATATGCCGCTCTCTGCCCCTCGGAAGTATCCAACGAGGAATTAGAATACTTCTGTAATAACTTGTACTGGTAAAACATGCTGTTTGTAAATGTAAGTAATAAAACAGAACATAAACAGCAAAAGAAACATAAAGCAGTATCTAATACGTTGAAACTCATAAACTGCTTAAAAGTGTGGTTTTAAGTTCCTGTAAAAAGTATATAAATTTTCTACAGCGTCTATTTTCGCGCGAGAGTAACGTACAGCTTGTTTTTGAATTTCGCGCAAAACTACACGAGAACTATCTGCGCTAGTCGTCCCTAATTCAGCAGTGTAAGACTAGAGGGAAGGCAGCTAGCCATCACCACCCACCGCCAACTCTTGGGCTACTCTTTTACCAACGAATAGTGGGATTGACCATAATATTATAACGCCCCCGCGACTGACAAGACGAGCATGTTTGGTGCAACGGGGATTCGAACCCGCGACCCTCAGATTACGAGTCGAACGCCTCAACCCACCTGGCCATGCCAGGCCCGTAACGGATAGTAAATATAAATTTATTTCAGTGGTGGGCAGAGCATAGACAGCCTATTAGGTAGCTTTTTGTTTAATTTCAAACGAACATATAAATAATCTTTCAGGCCTAATGGTGATGATTATTTCAACCAAATGTGATAGGTGTCCCTTCTAAAACAAACTTAAAAAAATCATTAATACGTCTGAGACACTTTTTTGTTCTATCCTACGCATTTTGTTTTTAGTGTTCTCAACTACAGGTAGCCAAGAAAGACAGTTATCATTATCTCGGTAGTTTTAATCACGCATGCTTTGTAGGCTTAGTGAAAACGCTTAGTTTAAAATAATGCTGTGTACGCTTTCAACTTGTTCCTGTACTGACAGAATCAGGCCTGGCATGGCCTAGCGCGTTAAGGCGTGCGCTTCGTAATCTGAGGGTCGCGGGTTCGCGCCCGAATCGCGCCAAACATGCTCGCCCTCCCAGCCGTGGGGGCGTTATAATGTGACGGTCAATCCCACTATTCGTTGATAAACGAGTAGCCCAAGAGTTGGCGGTGGGTCGTGATGACTAGCTGCCTTCCCTCTGGTCTTACACTGCTAAATTAGGGACGGCTAGCACAGATAGCCCTCAAGTAGCTTTGTGCGAAATTCCAAAACAAACAAACAAACTGACAGAATCGCTACCGAAAGCCTTGTTAGTTTATAAAAGCCGATATTTATTCAACACAATCGCGACAAGACTTAACCTAGTTATGAAATTGCAACTTTTGCGGAGTTTTGGAAACATCTTGAATGCCTGTGAAACTTGTTTATTTATTTTTTCCACATCGAAATTATTTAATTAGAAAACTACGAAGTTTTCTGTTACGAAGATCTAACAGTGCAGGAGGGTCAATAGCCTTTAAAATAAGTTCAAAGCAACGACATGATAAAAAGTAATATTGGAAAAATAGTTTTATTTTAAATCATTAACCGAAACGTCGTACGGGTTTATAGCCAGTGAAAATACTGCATCTGAGAGAAAGAAAAACCTAAACTGAAACAGAAAGGTATATAAAACTTTTTGGCTTAACAAATACATTTCACAAATATTCTAGGAAAAACAAATTGTACAGTAATGGAAACTATTTTCACTTGCTCTTTACCAAAAAGCACATGTGCACACTTAACAAGTGTTCTTTCAATTAAATATAGTTTACTTAAACCTGAAATATACTATTTAGGCTTACGTATTATAGGAATATTATATTATATTATACAAAATTTACTCACACATGAAACATACTTTTTTAGGCCTAAGAATTAAAGTATACTGTTCTGATTATTGTTACATACAGAGTTTACTCAATATAGTTGTAAAAATTCACAAAACGGTTTGCACACTCCACTGTGCCTCGATCGTTGTTTCCCTCCCCGTGGAATCGACCATCTATGACTCATCCACGACTTCTTTCCCGTTTTATTTGCCCGTTAGTTAAGCTGGCGTTCACGTGCTAAAAACCGGGAAAAGCTGCTGTGACAAAGCGCAGAAAAAGCGGTTTGTACGGCAGTAATACAACACAAAACCTGTAAAAACTGACAATGGACTGAGACGGGTTGATCTTTATCTTTAATATTAATACCTGAGATACCATAATAATCCCTTCTTTTATACTTGTTAGTAAAACAAATTTCAGGCACACAAGAAGCAATTGAAAGTTGCTTAGCAACAAAGTAAAGTATATTTTATGAGAAGTCAGTAACGTGCAGAATAATTACATTTTATCATGCACAGAACTGAGAAAAGTAATACAGTAACTTAATTGAGTGTACTCTCGGTGGGGCTGTACTACGCCATCTAGTGGGATTATTTCTATATGGGATTCAAAATTTAAGAACAGACAAAGTATCGAAATACCTCAGTTCCAAGTTATCATTCAAAACATCTACAAAAAACAACCTTGTTTTAATTTAAGATAGGTGGAAATAAACGATTTAATCATATCAAATACTCTTCGAAAGTCAAATTTATCCCCCAACCAGTATCCCATTCAAAGATGAAGAATAAAGATGCAATATACTCGGTGACTATTTTTTCGTATAAGAACACAGAAAAATATATATTATAGGGCTGCTTTTCATTTTCAAACAGTCATTGCAGTTTTGGTTACATATTACACAACCTGCACAACAATATGTCTTCATGAAGTAATAACATCAGTGTTGATTTCAATCATTTTCTGGATCTTTGATAAATGACTGATTTCTCGTCTGTAGAAGTGACGTTTACACCGACCAAACGATGCATAAATATCACACACACATATATATATATTTATATATATAACGTTGCCAACTGCTTTCTGATCAAATACACGATCATAGCACCAGGCCTAATAATTTACTTTCTGACCAAGTTAACTCTTATTGATAAAACGAAACTGTTATTAGAAAATGAATACACTTTTCTAAACGTTTAAAATGTAGATTTATATTCGTTACGTGTATTCGATAACAAATACAATCATTAAACCAAGTTTGTAACCAATGTAATTAAATACTAAGCTTAAAGTTATATATTTACCTTTGTATGACTTCTTTCTGAGAAATCACGGTCATAAACACAGACGGCATAAGAAGAAACAAAAAAAGAATCATCCCACATCTACTTCTGTCAGTAGTACACTTACGTTTGAACAGGTGTAAGAATATGATAAGGAGTCTTAAAGTATATGTAATGTACGAATGAAACGTAAAGCAAAAACTAAGATAAACAATTGAATAAAAGGAAATGTAAGGTGATTTTACGTAAGCGTACTTGAAAGCATATGAAGGAAAATGAATGTTAATTATATTCAGTTGTTTGTTTTAATAGGTAGAGTAGCTGTACAAGTGTATTATGTGACCGAATGTGACTTCTTGTATGTATTGTACAAAGCATATACATGATTACGTGTGCTGCCCGTTTGTTACGTAAAAGCAACAAAATTCAAGCACGTATAAATCAATGACTTTTGAAAAATATTTCACATAAAAGATCTTATATTCGGTATCAAAGAACCTGCCGTTTTGCCATCTATTGATATTTTTATAAACTACTTAATATCTTTTAGTGTTTATAATTTTAAATATATGGAACTCATTCGATAGCATTCACTGAAATTCCTCGCACTCCAATTGAGGCTATGAGCTTACGTCACTTGAATATAAATCTAAATAATGAAATTGAATGTCTAAAAACAAACATCACATGAAATCGAATTAATTAAAACCATAATTCTGTATGTTTTGTCATGAAACATAACGTTGTGAGATATTTTTAGTAATACAAAATGAATAAAACCTATAACCCGAGCGATTTCAAAAGGTGGAACTCTTTTTACTCAGGTTTGTCCTGAAGAAGAAAGGTTGTCCACATTTACAATGCGCTCGGATTATATGGTTTTATTCATTTTGTATCAAAATTTACTGAGTCTACGTATTTTTCTTACATTATGAATGTATAGTAATTCATAAATTAAAATAATCCAGTTTATTACTACCATGTTTATAAATTTTGGAACTGTGAAGATACTATTACTGTTAAGTTTGAGGTAAACTCGTTGTTTCTTTTTTTTAACGAAACTTAAATTCTTAAAATTATAGAATTATTGTAGTAACACCTAGTATCACCCCTTAAATTAAAACTTCAGAAACAAAATTTTATGTGTTCCATTCTGTGCAGCAGGATTATTCGTTCATGCTTTTTTGTGAAAACCGTCTACAAAATGAAACAATAACATCGATGTACAAACCTCGTGTAAAGTGTTTTTGTTAGAGTAGGAAGGTCAACATCACACATGTTGAATTTTAATGTTTTAAATTATTAAAATTAAATATATCACGCTGGCGCCATCTGTTGCTATAAATTACGAAACCGGGATAAAAAGATTTGAAATTGATATATCACAATGCTGTCCTTTAAACAAGACTGGTCAAATCACTGCAGGACATATGTATCAATAATGTAAACCTAACACAACGAAAACTATTAATTATCTGCATTGTTTGATTGTTTTGAGTATTCGTTAAAACTGTTTCTAATTTTGAACTGACAGACTAGAAGAAGAATAATTAGTTGACAGCACTCACCGCTAATTTTAATAGAACAGTAGGGTTTGTTTACTACTTTTATAATGTGTTTCAAAGTGAGGAGTACAATTTTGGAAGGAAGATGGCCCGAACTAACTGCTAACCTACGCCTAACCCTATCTAAATTATACCTGACTTTCAACTTATCAGCGACAAAAATGTGATTTTATAGGATGATAACATTAAACTTTAGACTAAATAACTGGTTGATCCACGTATTGTTTCGTGAAAAAAAAAAAAAACTGTCTCCTTCCGAACTAATAAGAAATATCACCCTGCTCACCCCAGACAAGTTTGTTCGTTTGCAGTTAGCAGAAAGCTATGCAAAGGACTATCTGTGAGTATCGAAGTCTGGTTTTAACATTGTAAATCTGCAGACACACGACAGAAGCACAAGGGGCAGGACTCCGATAAGAGTCCTCAAGTTCTAAAGTAAGTAAAATATATCTGAGCTTCGATCCCATTGTTTTTTACATTAATTATAAAAGTACATGTACTTTCTCTTATTTTTCAAACCCATAAATACCAACTTTCTCAAAAGTTCGAACTGTAGGTATAAATATACTAACCTGATTGGCCTTGAATACAAATGTTAGGACAGCCCTCACTGCAACAAGATAGTAACGTCAAATTGTTGGCGTGCAGTGGCATTTCATTAAAACTTTTATGTCAACCAGTGATTACAAATATACTCAAAATGCCAACAGTTATAGTTATTCGAATTATTGTGTCGTTGTTCAAACGATTTAAAAAATAAATAAAAATCTGATCATACCTTCTCTAAAAATAGCAATACAAATAATAAAGTACCATCTTTCAATATGCACCCTAACTAAATCACTAATCCACACACACTACGACTTTCATCGATACGCGAGTTCAACCGAGAGTAACGTGACCTCAAATGTCAAATTTCGCGTCAGTTCATTTTACCTCCTGACCTGTAACAATAATGTGTCGCTGCTCTCGTAACGACAATTTCATAACGCAGCTCAGAATACACTCATTCAATGAAAGAAACATTCGAACAAGCTAAAACTATAATTTTGTTTCACATAATATACGAAGGAGTTTCGGGACACAAAAGAGAACTAAATAATAATCTTACAGTTAATAACTTTAACCTAAATTCTGCAACAAATAAATATATAAATAACTCTCTACTCGATGTAAAATCGCTTCATAATTTGTCTTGATAATTGAAGGATAATTGATGAAAACTGTTGATATTTACATTTGCTGTAAAATACGATTACTACGGTTTATCTTTCGTAGTTCGTCCAGTGGCACGTCTGAGGACTTGCACCACTAAAAACCTGGTTTTGACACCTTCGTGGGCAGACCACAGGTAACCCTTTACATAGCTTGGTGCTTAATAGTAAACAACAACAAGCAGCAATCTTTCGTAGTAGAGAAATAATTTCAAATATGTATATATCAAACTCGTCTTATGAACAATAGATAGCAGCACTATCATGTAATAACGAACATTTATAAAAAGTAGTTACCAGCCCTTTCTCTCTCTGGTATTTGGATATACTTATGTGTATACCCAGGAGGGTCAGGTATACTAGACCTCTTCCACCTTCCATAACTTTGTTGGAGTGGCCAGATTAATGTATATTTCGATTTAAATATGGAATGGCTGGAGTGATATCATAAACTTAGGTCCTTTTCAGGGCAATGTCCATTTATATTGTTCTTTGATTTTTATTTTATTTAAATTAATAAGTCTAGAACGTAGGTGGCCTGTTTTATTTTATCTCTATTCTAATACTACTACTATTACTATTATTATTTTAAATGATTCTTTCTTAATGATCTAATGTATAAATTTAACGGGGAGAGGTGTTTTGGTCTCTCTTCATCATATATGTAATACCTGTCTAGTTCATATAACAACTAATTTTTTTTCGCCAATTTTTATCAAAATATTTTATTGTACTCTGTAGAAGTCCCAGCTATCTCCAGGATGTGGTTTGGTTTGATATGAATTTCGCGCAAAGCTACACGAGGACTATCTGCGCTAACCGTCCTTAATTTAGCAGTGTAAGACTAGCAGGAAGGCAGCTAGTCATCACCACCCACAGCCAACTCTTGGGCTACTCTTTTACCAACGAATAGTGGGATTGTCCGTCACATTATAAGGCCCCACGGCTGAAAGGGCGAGCATGTTTGGTGTGACAGGAAATCGAACTCACGACCCTCGGATTACGAGTCGATTGCCTTAATCGTCTGGCCATGCCAGGTCCAGGATATGCAAGAACAATATATATTCCAAAATATCTCTGGAGTTTGAATAAATAACTTTTATTTCAAGTGTTCCCAGCGTACATCCTTTTTCCACATGTGATAAAAATACATAATTCTTGTCATGCAAGTTCCCAAAACAATTTAAAAAGGAATGAAAAATATATGAAAATAAACTGTGTAATTTCTTTTAATAATTTATTTACAGACACACTATATTACTATATAAATAGAGAGAAACGAAAACTGTATTTTTGGGGGCATAAATAAAGATAAAATATTTGTATTATTAGATATTTCAGCCGAAAAGTTTCAGTATTACAGTTACCACCATCAAATGAGACTAGGTATTAGCTTTGAAAACAAAAAGATATATTTTGTTATGACATCATCACATAAATACTGTGAAAATGTATAATTTACTGTGTAATATTTATTTTTAAACGTAAAAAGTATTTTCTTTGCAAAGGAATAAGTACATCAAAAACACAACAAGTGTTTCAAATTAAGTTAACGACATTTTGTTTTGATAATTTTCTTCATGATACTATATTTTTATTCATACTTCAGTAAATATCTTCACAATACACCATCTGTAAAATTTTTAACACAAATTGTGTAAGTCTTGTTTTGTTGGTGTGTTTTTTGATAATTCTGTCGGCCTGTCATGGCCAGGTAAGTTAAGGCGCTCGACTCGTTATCCGAAAATCCCGTCACATCAAACATATCCGCCATTTCAACCGTGGGGCGTTATAATGTGACGGTCAATCCCACTATTCGTTTGTAAAAGAGTAGCAAAAGAGTTGGCGGTTGGTGGTGATGACTAGCTGCCTTCCCTCTAGTCTTACATTCATAAATTAGGGACGACTAGCGCAGATAGCCCTCGTGTAGCTTTACGCAAAATTCAAAACAAACCAAATAAAACTATTACCACAATCCAAAACAATATCACGTCAAATAATATAACTTGTATTTAAACATATATGGATGAATTTTAGGATAACTGTTAATGTTGTATGTTTTTACAACGATGACGCTTTGTGAGAGCCATTGGACCCTTTATATAATTCTTGAAGCTAGTGAAATTATGATGCAACAGAATCAAATATTAAATACGATATATCACAGTAAGGTAATATGTGGAAGTATGGGGACAGGGGTTGAACACGAAAGTTATCTGATCTGTTAATTATGTTATTATGAATAACATACTAGTTGAGCTTTTGTGCATATTATTTTACACTTGCTTGTTATTCATAAAACAGAATCAGTTACATTATCCATGACTATTTAACCACAGGTATCGTACCTCAAAAATGTCGATCATCATATTCACATAAAGTTATTTAAACAAACTTATTGGCAACAAAGTATCAAGGTTTATATACAACTGGCAGTAGAGACACAATATTTTTTGTTAAGGACAACGTTACGCAATGGGCTATCTGTGCTCTACCCACCACCGTTTTTAGTACTATAAGGCTTCCCACTTACCATTATGCAATTGGGAGGCTGAGTGCAATCATATCAAACAATAGGCTTATTACAAGTAACTAAGATATACAGCACGGTGAAGAAACGTCAGTAATCTCTGGAACAAAGTTATATTTATTTCGCTCAACGTTTCGTTTTTACATCTATTTTTGGAGCAGTCTTCTACTTACTTTACCAGACTAACAGACAATAAACTTTTAAATTTGTCATAAGAACAAACATCTGCAGTTTAAACAGTTTTTATCAAAACTTTTAGGCCTGTTTCTATTTTTTATTATATAAAACTCAAATGATATGTTTTCTATTGACGTTTGTTATAGTTAAGCACAATGTTACAAAATAAGCTATTATTCTGTAATGTGTTCACTACGGGTATCGAAGCCTGATTTATAGTATTTTATTCTTTTAGATTTACTGCTGATCCACTGGGGGCCATTTTATTATTTATGCTTACAGATAGGTTTCACTTTGGCCACGAGAGGGCAGCCCAGTAAGTCCCATGATAAACTTGTTGGCTAGTTTGTTGAATTTCACACAGAGATACTCGAGGTTTACCTGTGATAATCTTCCCCATTTCAGAAGTGGTAGACTAAAGTGAAGGCAGCTTGTCAACATCACTCACCGCCAATTCTCAAGTTACGTTTTACCAAAAAAAAAGTAGGTTTCAGCATCACATTATAATGTCCCCATAATTGAAAGAGCGAGCATATTTGGTGACTCGTTTAAAAATTGACAAAAATTCACTTTACCAACTTAATCTAATTTATAACATAACAGTTGTTGTTCATGACATTTAATAATGTAAAAAACGCCTCAACCATTACTGTACCTGTTGTACTTCAATCGACTCTAATAATGATTGTGTTTTTTTAATTCTAGGTTCTTAGAATCAGATGTTAAACGAATTTTCAAACAAGATATGCAACTTAAACAAGAAAAGTTAATTTCAGTATTGATTCATCTTTTATTTTTATTTTATAGTAGATACTTTGATTGTAGTTCAATGGTAAAACAGCACTTAATGCGGTTCAAAACATTTGGCATCTGCCTGAAAATAGGAGCGACATCTAGTGATAATTTAAAGCATCACATCTTGACCAGGTATTATGACTTGGTGGAAGAAGGGGAGAAGGTCACAACAATATTCAAAACAACAACAAAAATTAAACCCATTTTGCTGTATCAAACATTTATTAATATAAAATGGAAAACAAAAAAATTATTCTTTTGTAAACATACATCATTTTAGCCCTCATATTGTTATAAGTAAGGTCAATCCAAAAGCAAGTATGCTCTAATTTCTTGAAAACACAATTTGATTAGTTTTAAAGGGCGTCAATAAAAATTTAACTTCAACAAACATTCACCTTGTAAAGACTGTCCCACGCTAGGCCAGCGATAAGCTAATGGACTTGGAGAGTGTCCTATAAAGCGTTTAAAATATGTTACATTCAGAGCTTTATTTTCCCATTACGAGAAATTAGCAGCTCCCGAGGGTTCTGCGGATGCGAAGACTAGATGGATAAGTTATTAAATTTCTATTATTTTGATGGAAAAATAAACGATAGCAAAAATAGTAACAAACAAATAAAAAGTAATGTTTTGTTCGTTTCTTTCTTGCTTCGCGGTTGTGCCCACAATTTGCTTTTATTTATCTATGCAAGAGATGGAAGCTCTTAAAAAATTTTATCCAGTTCACCACTACACATTAATACGCTCCACAATTTACTTTCACAAAAGAAACACGCAAAGTAAACTTCGTATAAAAAAAAAGAAGAGTAAAAGTTCAAAACTTTGAATACAATACAGTAGATGGCAGCACATTATATCACATATTTTCTTTATTGTTGTTTTGAATTAAGCACAAAGATGCGCAATGGGCTGTCTGTGCTCTTCCCACCACAAGTATCGAAACCAGGATTTTAGCGTTGTAAGTCCGTAGACATACCGCTGAGCCATTAAGGGGATATTTTCTTTAAAACATACACAAGAAAGTTAGCTAAGTTACTTTGTGTGTTTCTTTTGTAAAAGTAAATTGAGGAATGTATTTATGTGTAATGGTGAACTGGTAAGAATTTTTTAAAAAGCTTCCATCTTTTGCATAGATAAATCAAAGCAAATTGTGGGAAGTTTGTTTAATAGATAATTGTGTCCTTTACACTATACTGTATGAATATACATACTACAACAGTACCACTTAGTAAGAATATTATGAGAATAATATTAAAAAAATAATTTTTACATTATCTTCCATGAACATGCGGCAGAGTTAACATCTAAATTATTTGTTTTGAGTTAGAAATTATTTAAAGTAAAGCGTGTGTTTTCTTATAGCAAAGCCACATCGGGCTATCTACTGAATCCACAGAAGGAATCGAACCCCTGATTTTAGCATTTTAAATCCGTAAACTTACCGCTGTACCAGTGACGGATTTTAAATAAAACCTTAGCTAATTGTGTTTCTTTAAAACAACATTGTGATTTTAACAGAGAGAACGTTCCTATTTTGGTCATTTTTATGTACATCATTCTCTCTTTGAAAAGCTTTATCTCAATAAATATAATAAAATACTGGGGTAAGACTGTAAGAGTGACAGTCAAATACGTTATGCAGTTAGATTAGCCCAAGAGATGGCAGAACGCTTTTCCTTTAGTTCAAACCAAGGAACGAATAGCGGATACAACCGTTGTCTAACTTTACTTGAATATCCGAAACAAATAACTAGATAAAATTTAACTCGTTCACAATACGTTTTCCATGAAATCACCAGAATTAACATCCTCATATCAAAAGATGTATAGATATAGAACAAATTGGGAAACGTTGAATAAATTCCTTGTACACGTGGTTCTAAATTCTCTGCGGTGGACGTCAATCGAACAAATCGTTCGTAACGCTGTTTGCCCGCGTTAAGTTCAAAACGTTCAACGTAACTCATTACAATACCTTTATAATCCAGTTTTGTTTTTGGTTTTTGTTCACGCGATAATTTTTAAGACCGTCATTTTACTTTATGTACTAGTTTTTATGATATTCAGGCCTTACTTGTCTCACGTTATGATTCGTGACAGTTTCAAAACGTTCAGCATTATTATGCTCAAGTTATTTCATAAACTTGTACACAGAAATAAATACGTTGTATACGTATATGAACATGGGATCGAAATCCTACCTTCTGATATCCTTTGAAAGTCATTTTCTTTTAACTCTTAAAATATAATATAAGAATTAACGAAAAATAACACTACAGTTTCAAACTTTATTCTTGTTTGCACGTAAGTTAAGCTCTCAAAGCACGCAGTGTCAATTTCAACTTTACCTCCAACTTACAATAACTGTTTCGTATCATTCAGCTGGGTAACCACTGTCTTTAATGGTACTTACTAAAATGTGTGAACACGATAAAGATGGACACTCCTAACAAAGTCTATTTACACAACAACAATGAATTCAAACGAATATTGTTCCCCACTCCTAACTAAGTCTATTTCTACAACAACAACTAAGTTGTGACTTCGTAACAAGTTCTCTATTTATACAACTAAGTCTATTTATACAACAACAATGAATTCAAACGAATATTGTTCCCCACTCCTAACTAAGTCTATTTATACAACAACAATGAATTCAAACGAATATTGTTCCCCACTCCTAACTAAGTCTATTTATACAACAACAATGAATTCAAACGAATATTGTTCCCCAGTCCTAACTCTATTTATACAACAACAATGAATTCAAACGAATATTGTTCCCCACTCCTAACT
This sequence comes from Tachypleus tridentatus, assembly GCF_004210375.1. Taxonomy (NCBI): domain Eukaryota; kingdom Metazoa; phylum Arthropoda; class Merostomata; order Xiphosura; family Limulidae; genus Tachypleus; species Tachypleus tridentatus. Next base: position 44,972,617 of record NC_134830.1, read on the forward strand.
AAGTCTATTTATACAACAACAATAAATTCAAACGAATATTGTTCCCCACTCCTAACTAAGTCTATTTCTACAACAACAACTAAGTTGTGACTTCGTAACAAGTTGTCTATTTATACAACTAAGTCTATTTATACAACAACAATGAATTAAAACGAATATTGTTCCCCACTCCTAACTAAGTCTATTTATACAACAACAATGAATTGAAACGAATATTGTTCCCCACTCCTAACTAAGTCTATTTATACAACAACAATGAATTCACAGGAATATTGTTTCCCACTCCTAACTAAGTCTATTTATATAACAATAATGAATTCACAGGAATATTGTTCCCCACTCCTAACTCAGTCTATTTATACAACAACAATGAATTCACAGGAATATTGTTTCCCACTCCTAACTAAGTCTATTTATATAACAATAATGAATTCACAGGAATATTGTTCCCCACTCCTAACTCAGTCTATTTATACAACAACAATGAATTCACAGGAATATTGTTCCCCACTCCTAACTAAGTCTATTTATACAACAACAATAACTTCACAGGAATATTGTTCCCCACTCCTAACTAAGTCTATTTATACAACAACAATGAATTCACAGGAATATTGTTTCCCACTCCTAACTAAGTCTATTTATACAACAACAATGAATTCACAAGAATATTGTTCCCCACTCCTAACTAAGTCTATTTATACAACAACAACGACTTCACAGGAATATTGTTCCCACAGCTAACTATGTCTATTTATACAACAACAATGAGTTCACAGGAATATTATTCCCCACACCTAACTACGTCTATTTATACAACAACAATGAATTCACAAGAATATTTTTCCCCATTCCTAAGTCCATTTATACCACAACAATGACTTCAAACGAATATTGTTCCCCACTCCTAACTAAGTCTATTTATACAACAATAACGACTTCACAGGAATACTGTTCCCCATTCCTAACTAAATCTATTTATACAACAACAACGACTTTACAGGAATATTGTTCCCCACTACTAACTAAGTCTATTTCTACAACAACAACTAAGTTGTGACTTCGTAACAAGTTGTCTATTTATACAACTAAGTCTAGTTATACAACAACAATGAATTAAAACGAATATTGTTCCCCACTCCTAACTAAGTCTATTTCTACAACAACAACTAAGTTGTGACTTCGTAACAAGTTCTCTATTTATACAAATAAGTCTATTTATACAACAACAATGAATTAAAACGAATATTGTTCCCCTCTCCTAACTAAGTCTATTTATACAACAATAATGAATTCAAACGAATATTGTTCCCCACTCCTAACTAAGTCTATTTCTACAACAACAACTAAGTTGTGACTTCGTAACAAGTTGTCTATTTATACAACTAAGTCTATTTATACAACAACGATGAATTAAAACGAATATTGTTCCCCACTCCTAACTAAGTCTATTTCTACAACAACAACTAAGTTGTGACTTCGTAACAAGTTCTCTATTTATACAACTAAGTCTATTTATACAACAACAATGAATTAAAACGAATATTGTTCCCCACTCCTAACTAAGTCTATTTATACAACAACAATGAATTAAAACGAATATTGTTCCCCACTCCTAACTAAGTCTATTTATACAACAACAATGAATTGAAACGAATATTGTTCCCCACTCCTAACTAAGGCTATTTATATAACAACAATGACTTCAAACGAATATTGTTCCCCACTCCTAACTAAGTCTATTTATACAACAACAATGAATTCACAGGAATATTGTTCCCCACTCCTAAGTAAGTCCATTTATACAACAACAATGACTTCACAGGAATATTGTTCCCCACTCATAAGTCTATTTATACAACAACAATGACTTCACAGGAATATTGTTCCCCACTCCTAACTAAGTCTATTTATACAACAACAATGAATTCACAGGAATATTGTTCCCCACTCCTAAGTAAGTCCATTTATACAACAACGACTTCACAGGAATATTGTTCCCCACTCCTAAGTAAGTCCATTTATACAACAACAATGACTTCACAGGAATATTGTTCCCCACTCCTAACTAAGTCTATTTATACAACAACAATGACTTCACAGGAATATTGTTCCCCACTCCTAACTAAGTCTATTTATACAACAACAATGAATTCACAGGAATATTGTTCCCCACTCCTAAGTAAGTCCATTTATACAACAACGACTTCACAGAAATGTTGTTCCCCACTCCTAACTAAGTCTATTTATACAACAACAATGACTTCACAGGAATATTGTTCCCCACTCCTAACTAAGTCTATTTATACAACAACAATGAATTCACAGGAATATTGTTCCCCACTCCTAACTAAGTCTATTTCTACAACAACAACTAAGTTGTGACTTCGTAACAAGTTGTCTATTTATACAACTAAGTCTATTTATACATCAACAATGAATTCACAGGAATATTGTACCCCACTCCTAACTAAGTCTATTTATACAACAACAATGACTTCACAGGAATATTGTTCCTCACTCCTAACTAAGTCTATTTATACAACAACAATGAATTTACAGGAATATTGTACCCCACTCCTAACTAAGTATATTTATACAACAACGAATTCACAGGAATATTATTCCCCACACCTAACTAAGTCTATTTATACAAGAACAACGAATTCACAGGAATATTGTTCCCCACACCTAACTAAGTCTATTTATTCAACCACAATGAATTCACAAGAATATTGTTCCCCATTCCTAAGTCCATTTATACAACAACAATGAATTCACAAGAATATTGTTCCCCACTCCTAACTAACTCTATTTGTACAACAACAACGACTTCAAACGAATATTGTTCCACACTCCAAACTAAGTCTATTTATACAACAACAATGAGTTCACAGGAATATTGTTCCCCACAACTAACTAAGTCTATTTATACAACAACAATGAATTCACAAGAATATTGTTTCCCATTCCTAACTAAGTCTATTTATACAACAACAACGACTTTACAGGAATATTGTTCCCCACTCCTAACTAAGTCTATTTATACAACAACAACGACTTTACAGGAATATTGTTCCCCACTCCTAACTAAGTCTATTTATACAACAACAACGAATTCACAGGTATATTGTTCCCCACTCCTAACTAAGTCTATTTATACAATAACAATGAATTCACAGGAATATTGTACCCCACTCCTAACTAAGTATATTTATACAACAAAAACGACTTCACAGGAATGTTGTTCCCCATTCCTAACTAAGTCTATTTATACAACAACAACGACTTTACAGGAATATTGTTCCCCACTCCTAACTAAGTCTATTTATACAACAACAACGAATTCACAGGTATATTGTTCCCCACACCTAACTACGTCTATTTATACAACAACAATGAATTCACAAGAATATTTTTCCCCATTCCTAAGTCCATTTATACCACAACAATGACTTCAAACGAATATTGTTCCCCACTCCTAACTAAGTCTATTTATACAACAACAATGAATTCAAACGAATATTGTTCCCCACTCCTAACTAAGTCTATTTATACAACAACAATGAATTCAAACGAATATTGTTCCCCACTCCTAACTAAGTCTATTTGTACAACAACAATGAATTCAAACGAATATTGTTCCCCACTCCTAGGTCTATTTATACAACAACAATGAATTCAAACGAATATTGTTCCCCACTCCTAACTACGTCTATTTATACAACAACAATAAATTCAAACGAATATTGTTCCCCACTCCTAACTAAGTCTATTTCTACAACAACAACTAAGTTGTGACTTCGTAACAAGTTGTCTATTTATACAACTAAGTCTATTTATACAACAACAATGAATTAAAACGAATATTGTTCCCCACTCCTAACTAAGTCTATTTATACAACAACAATGAATTGAAACGAATATTGTTCCCCACTCCTAACTAAGTCTATTTATACGACAACAAGGACTTCAAACGAATATTGTTCCCCACTCCTAACTAACTCTATTTGTACAACAACAACGACTTCAAACAAATATTGTTCCCCACTCCTAACTAAGTCTATTTATACAACAACAACGACTTCACAGAAATATTATTCCCCACTCCTAACTAAGTCTATTTATACAACAACAATGAATTCACAGGAATATTGTTTCCCACTCCTAACTAAGTCTATTTATATAACAATAATGAATTCACAGGAATATTGTTCCCCACTCCTAACTAAGTCTATTTATATAACAATAATGAATTCACAGGAATATTGTTCCCCACTCCTAACTCAGTCTATTTATACAACAACAATGAATTCACAGGAATATTGTTCCCCACTCCTAACTAAGTCTATTTATACAACAACAATAACTTCACAGGAATATTGTTCCCCACTCCTAACTAAGTCTATTTATACAACAACAATGAATTCACAAGAATATTGTTCCCCAATCCTAACTAAGTCTATTTATACAACAACAACGACTTCACAGGAATATTGCTCCCCACTCCTAACTAAGTCTATTTCTACAACAACAACTAAGTTGTGACTTCGTAACAAGTTGTCTATTTATACAACTAAGTCTATTTATACAACAACAATGAATTCACAGGAATATTGTTCCCACAGCTAACTATGTCTATTTATACAACAACAATGAATTCACAGGAATATTGTTCCCACAGCTAACTATGTCTATTTATACAACAACAATGAATTCACAAGAATATTTTTCCCCATTCCTAAGTCCATTTATACCACAACAATGACTTCAAACGAATATTGTTCCCCACTCCTAACTAAGTCTATTTATACAACAACAACGACTTCACAGGAATGTTGTTTCCCATTCCTAACTAAGTCTATTTATACAACAACAACGACTTTACAGGAATATTGTTCCCCACTCCTAACTAAGTCTATTTATACAACAACAACGAATTCACAGGTATATTGTTCCCCACTCCTAACTAAGTCTATTTATACAATAACAATGAATTCACAGGAATATTGTACCCCACTCCTAACTAAGTATATTTATACAACAACAACGACTTCACAGGAATGTTGTTTCCCATTCCTAACTAAGTCTATTTATACAACAACAACGACTTTACAGGAAAATTGTTCCCCACTCCTAACTAAGTCTATTTATACAACAACAACGAATTCACAGGTATATTGTTCCCCACTCCTAACTAAGTCTATTTGTACAATAACAATGAATTCACAGGAATATTGTACCCCACTCCTAACTAAGTATATTTATACAACAACGAATTCACAGGAATATTGTTCCCCACACCTAACTAAGTCTATTTATACAAGAACAACGAATTCACAGGAATATTGTTCCCCACACCTAACTAAGTCTATTTATTCAACAACAATGAATTCACAAGAATATTGTTCCCCATTCCTAAGTCCATTTATACAACAACAATGAATTAAAACGAATATTGTTCCCCACTCCTAACTAAGTCTATTTATACAACAACAATGAATTGAAACGAATATTGTTCCCCACTCCTAACTAAGGCTATTTATATAACAACAATGACTTCAAACGAATATTGTTCCCCACTCCTAACTAAGTCTATTTATACAACAACAATGAATTCACAGGAATATTGTTCCCCACTCCTAAGTAAGTCCATTTATACAACAACAATGACTTCACAGGAATATTGTTCCCCACTCCTAACTAAGTCTATTTATACAACAACAATGACTTCACAGGAATATTGTTCCCCACTCCTAACTAAGTCTATTTATACAACAACAACGAATTCACAGGTATATTGTTCCCCACTCCTAACTAAGTCTATTTATACAATAACAATGAATTCACAGGAATATTGTACCCCACTCCTAACTAAGTATATTTATACAACAACGAATTCACAGGAATATTGTTCCCCACACCTAACTAAGTCTATTTATACAAGAACAACGAATTCACAGGAATATTGTTCCCCACACCTAACTAAGTCTATTTATTCAACAACAATGAATTCACAAGAATATTGTTCCCCATTCCTAAGTCCATTTATACAACAACAATGAATTAAAACGAATATTGTTCCCCACTCCTAACTAAGTCTATTTATACAACAACAATGAATTGAAACGAATATTGTTCCCCACTCCTAACTAAGGCTATTTATATAACAACAATGACTTCAAACGAATATTGTTCCCCACTCCTAACTAAGTCTATTTATAGAACAACAATGAATTCACAGGAATATTGTTCCCCACTCCTAAGTAAGTCCATTTATACAACAACAATGACTTCACAGGAATATTGTTCCCCACTCCTAACTAAGTCTATTTATACAACAACAATGACTTCACAGGAATATTGTTCCCCACTCCTAACTAAGTCTATTTATACAACAACAATGAATTCACAGGAATATTGTTCCCCACTCCTAAGTAAGTCCATTTATACAACAACGACTTCACAGGAATATTGTTCCCCACTCCTAACTAAGTCTATTTATACAACAACAATGACTTCACAGGAATATTGTTCCCCACTCCTAACTAAGTCTATTTATACAACAACAATGAATTCACAGGAATATTGTTCCCCACTCCTAACTAAGTCTATTTCTACAACAACAACTAAGTTGTGACTTCGTAACAAGTTGTCTATTTATACAACTAAGTCTATTTATACATCAACAATGAATTCACAGGAATATTGTACCCCACTCCTAACTAAGTCTATTTATACAACAACAATGACTTCACAGGAATATTGTTCCTCACTCCTAACTAAGTCTATTTATACAACAACAATGAATTCACAGGAATATTGTACCCCACTCCTAACTAAGTATATTTATACAACAACGAATTCACAGGAATATTGTTCCCCACACCTAACTAAGTCTATTTATACAAGAACAACGAATTCACAGGAATATTGTTCCCCACACCTAACTAAGTCTATTTATTCAACAACAATGAATTCACAAGAATATTGTTCCCCATTCCTAAGTCCATTTATACAACAACAATGAATTCACAAGAATATTGTTCCCCACTCCTAACTAACTCTATTTGTACAACAACAACGACTTCAAACGAATATTGTTCCCCACTCCTAACTAAGTCTATTTATACAACAACAATGAATTCACAGGAATATTGTTCCCACACCTAACTATGTCTATTTATACAACAACAATGAGTTCACAGGAATATTGTTCCCCACACCTAACTAAGTCTATTTATACAACAACAATGAATTCACAAGAATATTGTTCCCCACTCCTAACTAAGTCTATTTATACAACAACAACGACTTCACAGGAATGTTGTTTCCCGTTCCTAACTAAGTCTATTTATACAACAACAACGACTTTACAGGAATATTGTTCCCCACTCCTAACTAAGTCTATTTATACAACAACAACGAATTCACAGGTATATTGTTCCCCACTCCTAACTAAGTCTATTTATACAATAACAATGAATTCACAGGAATATTGTACCGCACTCCTAACTAAGTATATTTATACAACAACAACGACTTCACAGGAATGTTGTTCCCCATTCCTAACTAAGTCTATTTATACAACAACAACGACTTTACAGGAATATTGTTCCCCACTCCTAACTAAGTCTATTTATACAACAACAACGAATTCACAGGTATATTGTTCCCCACTCCTAACTAAGTCTATTTATACAATAACAATGAATTCACAGGAATATTGTACCCCACTCCTAACTAAGTATATTTATACAACAACGAATTCACAGGAATATTGTTCCCCACTCCTAACTAACTCTATTTGTACAACAACAACGACTTCAAACGAATATTGTTCCCCACTCCTAACTAAGTCTATTTATACAACAACAATGAATTCACAGGAATATTGTTCCCACACCTAACTATGTCTATTTATACAACAACAATGAGTTCACAGGAATATTGTTCCCCACACCTAACTAAGTCTATTTATACAACAACAATGAATTCACAAGAATATTGTTCCCCACTCCTAACTAAGTCTATTTATACAACAACAACGACTTCACAGGAATGTTGTTTCCCATTCTAACTAAGTCTATTTATACAACAACAACGACTTTACAGGAATATTGTTCCCCACTCCTAACTAAGTCTATTTATACAACAACAACGAATTCACAGGTATATTGTTCCCCACTCCTAACTAAGTCTATTTATACAATAACAATGAATTCACAGGAATATTGTACCCCACTCCTAACTAAGTATATTTATACAACAACAACGACTTCACAGGAATGTTGTTTCCAATTCCTAACTAAGTCTATTTATACAACAACAACGACTTTACAGGAATATTGTTCCCCACTCTAACTAAGTCTATTTATACAACAACAACAGATTCACAGGTATATTGTTCCCCACTCCTAACTAAGTCTATTTATACAATAACAATGAATTCACAGGAATATTGTACCCCACTCCTAACTAAGTATATTTATACAACAACGAATTCACAGGAATATTGTTCCCCACACCTAACTAAGTCTATTTATACAAGAACAACGAATTCACAAGAATATTGTTCCCCATTCCTAAGTCCATTTATACAACAACAATGAATTCACAAGAATATTGTTCCCCACTCCTAACTAACTCTATTTGTACAACAACAACGACTTCAAACGAATATTGTTCCCCACTCCTAACTAAGTCTATTTATACAACAACAATGAATTCACAGGAATATTGTTCCCACACCTAACTATGTCTATTTATACAACAACAATGAGTTCACAGGAATATTGTTCCCCACTCCTAACTAAGTCTATTTATACAACAACAACGACTTCACAGGAATGTTGTTTCCCATTCCTAACTAAGTCTATTTATACAACAACAACGACTTTACAGGAATATTGTTCCCCACTCCTAACTAAGTCTATTTATACAACAACAACGAATTCACAGGTATATTGTTCCCCACTCCTAACTAAGTCTATTTATACAATAACAATGAATTCACAGGAATATTGTACCCCACTCTAACTAAGTATATTTATACAACAACAACGACTTCACAGGAATGTTGTTTCCCATTCCTAACTAAGTCTATTTATACAACAACAACGACTTTACAGGAAAATTGTTCCCCACTCCTAACTAAGTCTATTTATACAACAACAACGAATTCACAGGTATATTGTTCCCCACTCCTAACTAAGTCTATTTGTACAATAACAATGAATTCACAGGAATATTGTACCCCACTCCTAACTAAGTATATTTATACAACAACGAATTCACAGGAATATTGTTCCCCACACCTAACTAAGTCTATTTATACAAGAACAACGAATTCACAGGAATATTGTTCCCCACACCTAACTAAGTCTATTTATTCAACAACAATGAATTCACAAGAATATTGTTCCCCATTCCTAAGTCCATTTATACAACAACAATGAATTCACAAGAATATTGTTCCCCACTCCTAAGTCTATTTATAGAGCAACAAACGATTTGAAATGAATAAAAATAATAATGGTTTTCTTCTACCAATATAATTTCATTACAAAACGACAGTTTTTAATGGATAGTATTAAACACTGAGTCCCTCAGGGGTTTGATTCATCTCGGTGGACACAGCAGATACCCGTATGTGGCTTTGCAATAACGAAACACACGTCTTACGAACAGTGACTAAATATAGAACCAAATGTAAACACACTTCTCTGTAATGATAAACCTAATATGAACATTTCTCTAAGAAATTGAACTAAATATAAGTAATCTATTTCTGAAAAGACAAACACACTGATTTTCCACACGTTTATACTAAGTTGAACTACGACGGACAGGAAAACATTTCATGAAACATGTTACTCACATGAAAAGGATCCATCGAAAACGACAGATAATTTAATTATAAAGCTATTAAACCTCCTTAAACGACGTTAACAGCGTTAAACACCAATAAGAATCCAGAGTGGATTAAGCCTACAAATAAGTTCGATAAGATTTTTGATGTTATCACTATCATCCGACCACCCATCTTAAGGTCTTTCTTTCTTATTCGTCTTGCAGCCATTCTCAAATTAAAGTTCTTTCAACGTCACTCCTTCTGTATAGAGGCTAAACAACAATGACCAGAAATAAAAACCCCCAATTAAAACAGGGAACATTTTTTTTTGTATGTAGATTTTCCAAGAAACAAGGTCCTCAAGTCATCCTTAAGAACTCAGAAATCTCAGCGTGGAAAAATTTCAAGACTTCCTAAACCGTCTAGTGTAAAGCAATCCATCATTGGTGTAGTAGCCTTCTTTCTGGTAAGTGTGCCTTCCGAAGGTGCACTGAGCATGCGAGTTAGTTGTAGTCGATCAGTGGACGACTTTATCTTCTCAAATTTAACACTTTAACATAAAAAAGAATGCTGTAGGGAAACTCCGCCCCTTTAAATAATTCATAAACAAAATATAAGTGGTTAAAATTTTAAGGTATTTTAAGAGGAACAATTCGGTGAATTTCTCTCATAAAATCGTAAAAGTCGTAAAAGGATTTTTATCCATGTTAAAAGTGGTCTAAAATGGGTCCTACTGGATTTGGAAGAAAATTTATACAGAAATGGCGCAAGGTGTAAAAGACTGCTTATACAGTAGTATTCTTCTAAATTCATAATCATTAGTTCACGAATGTATTTCTCGAGAAATGTGGCTAGCCTTAAATTGGTCAACTATTTAAACTGGATTGAAAGTGTTTTTTCGCTAATTTGTTTTAGTGCAACACTACACAATTGGTCATCTGTATAGACGTTGGACATTTTTAATAGTTTCTGTCTCTATACATTCGCCAACAAACTTTTATTTTCTTAAAGAAGTGTATTCTTCGTCATCACATCTGGTCGCTGTCAACCGTGGGGAATCGAAATCCGGATTTTTAGCGTCGTAAGTCCATAAATTTACTGCTCATCGGCGATGAAACTCCAACTATTTTCTCTTCCCCCCGGTGATGATTGGAGTGCATCGCACAATACGTAAACAACGTTTATACATGATCTTCAAAACTTGGTTCAGTTTAGATAGATACATTTATTATTGCATTATGCCTCACCATCTCCAAGTTTCTGAACAACAAATCCTCCATGGTGCACACAGTTCAAACTTGCCACAAAATTAACGTCTCCATATATACAACATTTCCAACCTTACTCCACTGTAGGTTATTATAAACCAGGTCACGTTCTTTTCTTCGTTTTTGCTGCGTTAAAAAATCTAACCGCTCCGGATGTTCAGGTGATTAGAGCGTTCAACTCGCAATCTGAGTGTTGCGGGTTCGAATCTCCGTCTCACCAAACAGGCTCTTCCTTTCAGTCGTGAGGGTGTTATAATGCGACGATCAATTACACTATTCGTTGGTGAAAGAGTATTCCAAGAGGTGGAGATAGGCGGTGTGGTCTCTCACTACTAGCGCAGATAGCTATCGTGTAACCTTGCGCGAAATTTAAAACAAACAAACAAAGTTAAGCTTTGTTAGATACTATAATCGAGTTTTTGCTACTGAAGATAACACGCTCAAGATGACCTACAACCGTTGAAACTAAACTTCAGTGGCATTTTATTGTACATTTCATAATAGTTTCCCAGCTGCGACAGCGGTAAGTCTAAAGATTTACAATGCTAAAATCAGGAGTTAGATTCTCCTCGGTGAACTAAGCTAATAGTTCGATGTAGCTTTGCTATAAGAAAAACACACACCCTTTGATAATGCCCATCCTTTCCATAAAGCCATGTACTAACAAACAGACAATGTAATAGCTGAATGTTCAGTTTATTAGTTTTAAAGAGACAACTGGAAATGAGCACTTTTCTCATTGATATGTTCATATTCTACAATGTTTAACAACTTGCTGTTAATTACGTGACCGTAACGACACCCTTAAGAAGTGACGTACACAGTTCCTCTGTCAAAATCCTGTTGTATTGCTGGTCTGCGTGATTTATACAGAAACGTAACGAACACTTTCTTAACGTAGTGCTGTGTACTTAGTTCATGAAGTATTCAAGCTATATTTCCCATGCAGCTTCAATTAAAAGTGAAGCACATTTTTGCTTCACTGTTACCACGTTTATCAATTATGATGTACTGAACTACACCTCGATTAGAGTCTTCGATTCGAAATAAGAATGTCTCCGAGATTAACGGAAAACTAAGATAAACTTTCATTAAGACGTTGTCAAGCAGTAAATATAGAATTATGATTTATGTTCTAAATTTTACCAAATTTACATTCAACTAGTCCCATAAAAGAGACTGCAAATGAGCACTGAAATAGAAAACGAATGGATACGTTAACGTATAAATATCAAAAACTGATTCGTAAAATAGTTATCTTCTGCTAATCATGTCTCCAGGTTACAGCTGCAAGGAAAAAAAAAAACTATTGCATATTTAATGAATACTTATTTGGATCAACTACAGCACTGAGAAAAATGGACAGAGACACCTAGTACACCTGCCATAAATTAATGAGTGCGATCAAATTTGTAGACAAAGGCATAATTTACACTTTGTTTGTAATTAAGTACAAAGCTATACAATGGACTATCTGTGATTTGTCCATCACGGGTATCGAAACTCGGTTATAAGGCTCACCGTTGTGATACTGGGTGGCGGTGGGGGGCAAACTCCATATATAGTTTGTATGCTTTAATTCTACAAAACACACTGATTCTAAATATGAAATATCAAGATATATATTTTTTGTACACCTAAAGTAACTATCAAGTTACTTAAGAAACAGAAAAAACCAGATGCTGGGATCATTGCGAGAACATGATTAATTTTTAATATAAAATGATATAGATACAAAATGATATAGATTTAAATTATATAGATGGAATCATTTAATTATTTAAGAATTCCTCAAAATACAAAATATTTACAACATAAACAACTAAATAAGATTATGGTACAGAATAGAAATTATATACTACAAACAAACATGGGCAACTTTTCCTCACTTATGCAAAATAAACAACAACAAAAAACTTGTGCAAAGATGGAATCCACAAATTTGACACAGCTGAAATATCTATTTAAACGGAGAAGCAGCAACTCTGAATAACGATCATTCCAGAAGTAAAAGTGATTTTGAGGTCGCCGTCGTAAGAGGGCGTGAAACGGTCATTTTCTTCAAAATAATGTTTAACCTGTATTCACTCCAACGATGAATTAGGAATCACTTGATAGAGAAACAACAAAACAAGTTGCAAAGACACGAAAAGTTTAATCTACTCCGAATTCCGCACAAATCACTGAAGGCTCATCGATATTTCTTTTTATAGAGGGCGTCAAGCTAGAACAATTACCACCGACATTTGAAAAATTCGACGAAGTGCTGCAGTAGTATAACCGGCTATTGTCAGTCCGGGTATTCAGTTCTGTTGGAAGACATTTCAGGTTATACACCACCATTTTGTATGAAGACTACCAGATACGAAAGAAGTAGAAAAATGAACGACAAAAAAACAATGGAAAGAATGCGTTAAAAAGTACTGTTATAATAAGTTCATAGGGTAAAAGAATGGCAAACCACATAACATACATTTCTCTGTAAGCACTGTTTTTAAACAAAGTAACTTTTATTATTGTTATTTTTAACGCGTATGAAACACAATTTCCTGTATTACTTGGAGATGTTTTCTCATTTGTTTTTATTCGAAATGAGAAACACAACCATAATAAACGTGTTGAAACGTTAACAGAAAGAAAGAAGTTGGAAGAGAAAATAATCAAACCGTATTTAAAGGAGAAAAAACAGAAGAACTTCAAAAGAGTAACAAATAATGAACAAATATTAAAACATATTCGCTTACTTATCAATATCCTGTCTTATATTGTGATAAACTATTGAAATACAAGTCCCTCCTTGTATTGTCCCATGTTTCCTTTTCCTAGATATGAAAGATTTGTGTGTTTGGGTTTCTAGTCAATAGCAACAAAAGAGAAGTATTGATAACAAAAAGTTTTAGAAATATATCAAACAAAGTGGAACTGGATGTGAAGACAGGTAAGTATAGTGGAACTGGATGCTTCCAAACAAAACAAAAGCTTCTTACGTCTCTTGTGAAGACAGGTAAGTATAGTGGAACTGGATGCTTCCAAACAAAACAAAAGCTTCTTACGTCTCTTGTGAAGACAGGTAAGTATAGTGGAACTGGATGCTTCCAAACAAAACAAAAGCTTCTTACGTCTCTTGTGAAGACAGGTAAGTATAGTGGAACTGGATGCTTCCAAACAAAACAAAAGCTTCTTACGTCTCTTGTGAAGACAGGTAAGTATAGTGGAACTGGATGCTTCCAAACAAAACAAAAGCTTCTTACGTCTCTTGTGAAGACAGGTAAGTATAGTGGAACTGGATGCTTCCAAACAAAACAAAAGCTTCTTACGTCTCTTGTAAAGACAGGTTGGTATTATTCTTGTAATCGACGCAATTTGGTTTAGTTGTTTTTGAGCAAAGCCGCACTGAACCATATGTTGTGTCCACCACGAGGAATTTAACCCCGGATTTTATCGCTGTAAATCCGTAAACTTACCGTTGTCCCATCAAGTGGTAAATAGTGGTTAAAACAAGATGAAACCAACGAATAAGATTAATATCACTGAACACAATGCACACGACGTTGATGTAATGGTAAAATATGAGGAATCGTTTCATTGAAATATTATATTTGAAATACAGAAAAAAATAAAACAAAACGAAATTTTATAAAAAGGAAGTTGTAGAATATAATACAATATGGAATATACTTAAAATATGGAATAGGTTGGAAAAGAAAGATGATCGGGAGGGAATAGTTAACATTCTGCCGATACTCACTTGGATTAAATACCAATTAATTATGGAATTCCAAGTGGATTCAATACCAGTTCTTTACAGAATTCCAAATGTATTCAATTCCAGTTATTTAGGGAATTCCAAGTGAATCCACTTCCAGTTATTTATGGAATTCCAAATGGATTATCACTTATTCTTTGTAAGCAACAACAATGTTCTAAATTGGTTTTATTTCCCGGTATTTCAATCTAAAGGTTACTTCAGATATACTTTTAGTATGTACAAAACGTGATACCTCATACACTGTGAGACCTGCGCTTGGTAAAGGTGAGAAGCTGTACTTCTTTAAAGATAATTTCACCATTGCACATACATGTATAAGTTACAGCTTTACTAAATATAAATACAGGGTGTCCCAGAAGTACTTATTTATTATTAAGGTTGCATGCCAATAACAAACACACACACATCAATTCTTAGTATACTGTGTTTCCATGGTATTCTCTGACATTAAATATATGTTTGTTTAACTTTAATAATATAATGTATATTTTCCAATGGCTCCAGACTTTTGGGACAGCTTGTATTATTGGGGATACTCCGATATCCAACGAGGACTGTGTTTAATGCCTACAGTGAAGATCAACAATATTCCTCTTCTTGTGTGGTTAAGCACAAAAACTACACAATGGGCTATGTGTGCTTTGCCCACTACGGGTATCTAAGCCCACCGACATACCATTGTGCACTGTGGAAGTCTCTTCTTGAAAATAATTGTAACTGATGTGTGTAACCACAGAAAACGACGGAACTTGTGGTCAACTCTCCATCTTGTACAAAATCCATCAACAACTGGTCATTTAGAGTTTGTCCGTCGAATTTCGTGCAATGTAACACTAGAAGGAAGGCAGTTAATCATCATCACCCAACGCCAACTCTTGAGCTACCATTTTACTAATGATTAGTGAAAGTGACCAACACTTATAAAGCCCTTACGCCTGAAAGGGAAAGTATGGTCGGTGTAACGGGGATTCGAACTCGTGACCCGCAAATGGCGTGTATAATGCCCTAACCAACAAGCCATGCCAGGCCCAGGTAATTATGAAAATCTTTTTTGTAATTATATGAGAAATGACTCGCATATCTATCAAAATCCGTAAACCATAGTCCAAACTAGCTATATTACGAAGAAGCGAGTCCATAGATTACATCTTTTGTTCAACCATTATCTTACAGGATGAGAATAATAATAAGAAACGTGTTAAAATACCCGTTTTCTGCATTAATTAAAACCCAAGTCAGTTATGGGTTGTAACCACCCCACGACTAATCGACCAGGAGACACAACATAAGCTGAAATACAGCCCCAGTTAATCCTTATAAATTCCCTATAGCAGGATACCAGTAACAGCTTAACGACTGCGTCGCTCCATGACTCAACTTGTGCTTAGTCGATGACGCCAGGAATATCTCTCTTTGACAGAAATACACGGGTATGATCTGAATAAGCACACTCAAGTATAGCTCGAGTGATTATGGCTTATAGCACTCCTCGAGATGAAGGCCTGATTGATGTGACTAACAGTGCTGTGCACGTAAATGAAAGGAATAACTTAGAACTCCATTGTATTCAAGAATCTAATCAAACAGAGGGCATGAAAAACACTTTGTCATTTATACGACCTATTCCGAAAGCTATTTGGTTCTGGTGTTTAAAACGAAACGACCACTGCACAGTTTTCACACAATATCGTGAAAAATCTGTTCTGTATCGATATAACTATTCGTTATTCATTTATAAAGATGCAATAATGTTACACGGTTGTGGACAGGAGCAGACGTACAAGGTTTTAAAATCCGATACTACGTTTATATAAAACTCGAAATTAAGAGGCCTTCTCGTTTATCCAGTCAGTCAGGCGCATAAATTACACACTTTTATACTTGTTGGTTTTACGACCTTACAGTTATTAGCGAGGGCCGGTCAACACAGCTCGGTTCTTCTCCACTCACACTTTCTAAAGCTAATTAAAACTTCTAAATTAAAGACCCTTTATGGCCTAAACTCAACACATAATTCAATGAATAGTTTTGTCGTTATAATTTTTATAATACAATTTCAAATGTCGCGAAGCCTTAAAAATATTATCAACGTATTTTGTGTGATTTTGTTGCACACATAAATATAAACAAGTTTGATATGAAAGCAGTTATTGTATGTTATTCTTTGTTCAGCGCCACACGAAATAAAAAGAAGGTACAACGAAATCACACTTTATTTAGTACTCAAATTGCTTTTAGATAAAAGTAACCAAAAATTTTAGTTGTCATAATTCGACCTTCCCAAGCAATTCCTTCACTCTACATTTTATAGCGATATTAAAAATTTAGGCCCTAGTTGCTAAGCAACAACTAAACAAGCACGAGTTACCTAATATTGACAAGCAGAGGGGCTCAAAACTGGCAGTTTTTGTACATGTGCTGAAAAGTCTGATTATATATTAAGTCAAGTCATTAACCATGTTATAAATAACAATTAAGAATAAAATCATAACGATTAGAAATCTTCACTTACTAGGTATAAATATTTATATATTAGTGTTCAGTAACGAACTTAATAGGTAATTGGTATTGCAAAGCAGTTTAATATGCTGATCAATCAGTTCAATCTTACCAGGTTCACACCAGTACAATATGTTTACTGGCAGTTCAACCTTACTAGATTAATACCAGCACAAACTGAAGCCTATTAATTAACGGTTCTTACTGACAATTCATCGTCAACAGATGTATTAAAGTGCATGCGATAGCCTTCTTAAAGGCCTGCTTCCTTGTAGTTTAACCACACTAATTCATCCAATTAAAACGGAAATCTGCTATTAATATACATAATAGCATACTGTTCACACTAGGCCTAGTTTAACTGAAGAACTTGTAAATGTTTACATTATCTACAATTCGTTTTTCTTTTAAGTGCCAATTTTAATTTGAGTTTGTTTTTTTTTCACTCAATGCAGAGTTCCCCGATGAGACAGCGGTAAGCCTATAGACTTACAACGCTATAATCCGAGGTTCGATTCCACGTGGTGGACACAGCAGATAGCCCAATTTGGCGTTGCTCTAAAACAGTCTACAAACAAAGCTATACATTATTGCTACACATGTATTATCTCCAGGAGGTGTTTCTTGACACAGTTCAACTTCATGTTATTAATCACATATGTTTCAAACCTTTCAGAAAAAAACCTAAAAGAATTAATTTTTAACGTGCTTATGACAGTACACCGGTGGACCCAGCAGATAACCTGATGTGGCTTTACTATAACACACACACACACACACACACGACAGTACACTTTCAGTTAATTATTGATAAGAAATTAGTTCTTTTGTAAAAACTTTTGAACTCAAGCATAAAATAGTTTCAGTGTTTGAACAATTGTTGTTCGTAGTTTTGTTTTGTTTAGTTTTGAATTACGCGCAAAGCTACACGAGACCTGTCTGCGCTCACCGCCCCTAATTTAGCAGTGTACGACTAGATGAAAGGTAGTTAATCATCGTCATCCACCGCCAACTCTCGGGCTACTCTTTTACTAACGAATAATGGGATTGACCCGCACATTATAACGTCCCCATGGCTGAAAGAATCTGCGACCCTCAGATTACGAGTCTAGTGCTTTAACCACCTGGCCATGCTGGGCCATTGTTCGTGATAATACTTGAATTAGTTTATCAGAACACATTTTTTACAACAAGAAAATTGGAAAGAAAAAAATTTTCGAGTTCAACCTTAAATGCCATTAGATCAAACGCGCACAAATTTCGCTATCCTAACACTAATATATGTATACACATAAACGAAATGCGTGTTTGTTTGCACATTTATTCCTCAAATCACTTTGGACCAATTTTAACTTAAATATGTATGTAAACACTAAGAATTATGAAAAATGTCCTTAGGAAGCCAAAAGTGAATTTAATTCTATTTCTATTTTCTGAAGTCTGCTGGTTAAACACCCCCAGCCTATTAAATCAATTTCAATCAATCTTGACAAGTTGACGTTTTGGACAATGTTTAATATTCTAAGGGGATTCGAGGTCAAGGTATGAAAGTTGCTAGATTGTTTGAGAAACAATCATGTTCTTTCTCATGGTGAGATCTTCTCATAATATTAATTTGTTGGAAGACTGAAAGTAAACTGTAAATGTTGTTTATGAAGAAACTTTGTGATAATTTTAAACTTTTGAGATAAAGTTTATGTTCAAATTATTACTTTGAAATATATAATTGCTATTAAGCTTACGATGTTTTAATTCAGTTTAAGCATTTCCCGTAAATTGACGGGTATTTCAGTTTGTGTTTATTATAAGGGAGAAACACAAATCGATAGGTTTACCCACAACTTAGACCTAGTTAATACGGCAGATGTATATACGTGACATGTACTTAAAACATAACCACGAAAGCATATGGTTGTCTTCGGACCTAAAATTGGCTTTCTAAAAAAGTAACTTATTGTTATTATTCAGTAAATCAATAATAACCTGGCTATGTTCATGCAATTACGTCCGAAAATATTACTAACAGCGAAAGTACGAAAATTAATGATGAAATGACATATTTTAATTTCTGGAAGCAAGTACGTAATAACAGTATAATATGTTTACTTTCAATTCTTGATCTAAGTTGGTAACTTGCTCTGATCGGAGTTTAACACTAAAATAGTTTGTAACGAATACTTACAACCCTTGTTACTCTTAGATATAAATGGAAACTGAAAAGCCTTGGCTTGATAAAATGTACTCATTTCCGCCAGCGGGCGCCCCAACAACAACAACAAAAAAAGAGCAACACATTAGTCTTGAGTAAAACAGTAAAGTTCTCTACATAAAATATATATATATATATATATATATATGTACTTTATCTTTTTCCATACTGAAAACTCGTTTTCTTTCTTTTTGCTTTCACAAAATCTCGTTTTGGAAAAAATCGATAATGTGTTTTGAAACATCCTTACACTGAAAAAAACGTTCACAGTTGATGAGCAACCTTTAGGTTCTATAATACGGGATCGGATTCACGTTGGTGAAATACAGGGCTTTGTAAAAGGCTTTAGAACCGATTGAGCCCTCTATCAAAAATTCTGAAAAACAAATATAAAATTATATAATAATTTCAATCACAAAATTACAAGCAAATAATAAAAGGAAAACGGTATCATAAAGTTTACACTTACAAATCTAAACAACTGTTTACATAAGGATGGGTGGGGCACTTGCCCTTCTGGAAAATAATAAACATATTTCGTTCCTTATTCATTCAGTGTATATATTATGTTGACTGGAACGTTTGCAACCTCTGAAATTTCTGTGGACGGCCATGGTTAAATCTATGATATAAAATAATGTTTCCAAAAATGGAAGAAATGACTCCCCTGAGGACCTCAAAATATGGGCCGAAAACAAAGATAGTGAATTGCTTTTAATTCTAATTAAACAATAACTCGATAAAAATTATGTTTAATTAATTAAATGATAGATTATGTCGAAAGGAGATGTAACTGTTTTTAGTACGGCACTGGTTTCCGATCACCATGATAAAGTTACAGGTTGTGGAGGGTCCTCAGACTATTTTATTCAGATCAGGGGACCCTCAGCCTAAAACATCAATATCGAACCATAAGAAAGAATACAATCTCAAATGAAATTCCAGCCGTTTACATCCTGTCACAATAAGGGAAAAAGGTAAGTTGTTTCATTCGGTTCCTTACTGTACATAAACAGTTCACTCCTAGAAGGTAATGACGACAGTATAGAACCAATCATGTACTCTGTTTTTAAACAGAAGGTCGGTGGCGGCGGTTTATGTAATCCCAATAACATTTTAAAGAGAATCTGGTGGATCATGCGTTTATCTATACGTATCACTTAACACGATGACTGCAGAGTAAACCACCAGTGATGTACTGGCACTTTATTATTTTTTTTCGTAGGCAATGGCTTAAAGAAGGGAAAAACCATACTCGCCCCGTTTGCATATTTATTGACAGTATAGCTCGTGTGCTATATCGTCAGTAAATGTGACACACTAACAAAGTGTCCTTTCCCTTGTTTCAAAATGCACCGTCGTGAACGTCTTCCTTTTCCCAGCGAGTGCGAGTCTAAAATGTGCTTATAACGACCACAAATATCTGGTACAAATCCTAATACAGCTCTAAGAGATTCTGAACTTTTCACATTAACAGGAAAATATCCTGTAACTAAGTCCCTAAAGATGTATCTCAAGACGGCTGGTATGGGTATTAATACGTTTACTAATAAAGTAGAGAACAACGTTTCGACCTTCTTAGGTCATCTTCAGGTTAACAGAGAAAGTTTGCATCTGACCGTTACCGAGCACATGATTAGCAGTATTCAAAAACGTGGGAAGGTGTTTTTTTGTATTCTTGGAATCTAGTTTCCATTTTCCTGCTTATTTCTCCATATAGAAGTCATGGCAGATGTTGCATTGTATTTTATAAATAATGTTGGTGTTGTGTTTGTCGGTGCAGTTTTTACATAGTATGGACTTTAGTTTTGTACCTGATTTTTTAATAAATTTGGTGTTTACTGGAATGTTTAGTTTTGTATCAAGTTTTTCCAAATGTTGGTTATTTTTTCGCTGATGTTGGGAATATATGGTATGCAGCAGTATAAGGTTTTGTAGTTTGTTGTATCTTGGGACTTGTTATCGTTTGTTTGTTATTGATTGTGTTGTTATCTAGGCGTGTGCGTAAAATTCTTTAAACGGTTTTTGAAGGAAATTTGTTGATGTTTGTGAAGTGTTGTTTTATTTTGTTGATTTTATCGTTAATTTTATCAGGTGAACATAGTGTTGTAGTTGTGTTTATTTGGTTTCTTAATATGTCTCTAAGGGTAAACATGAAGTGTCAAAACCTTACAACCATGATTAAACATATTTTACACGTATGTGACAAAACCTTACAACCAAGATTAAACATATTTTACACGTATGTGACAAAACCTTACAACCATGATTAGACATATTTTACATGTATATTTTTTAAATATTTGGGCATTAGTGAAACAATCTTTACTGGTTTCCACACGGTGATTTTTTATAATTTTGCATGCTTGTTTGTGACTTATGGTGGAAAAAACATTCGAACATACAAAACGAACAAAAATAAAGTAAAGAAAGCATCCCAACAGACACATTCTCTACCTCTCACAGTTATGAAAGTAACTCTGGAAGTTGTAATTGTAATGCACCCCATGCTAGAGTGGTAAGTCTACAAATTTACGACGCTAAAACCAGAGATTCGATTCTCCTCACTGAACACAGCAGATAGCCCGATGTGACTTTGGTAGAAGAAACATACACATACACTGTAATACACTGATGTAAGTCATACCTAACTTTCTGGGTTTTTATCATCACAAACGTTTTCCAGTCCAACACAACTGTGCCTTTTGGCACGGTCACTAATAAGAAAGACGTTTCAAATTGGATTTATTTTGGCCACTCGATATGCTTGGACATTTTGGCGTTCGGACATTCCACCCATAAGCCTCATTCCCATGCACAAAGTGCACATCCGCCGAACTTCTTTATATAAACTGCGCGACAAAATCAAGGGTTAAATTGTCCATCTGTCTTTCTACACTTTCATATTCTGTTAGCATTAGCAACTACAAACTGAGTAGGATTACTCTAATCATTCTACAAAGTTTACATTCAACTGCCAAGGTCGTCGCTGATAAAGTTTACACTGAGCAAAGAGTAGCAGCACTTCCTGGGATAATGTATGACTTCAAGATACCCAGCTCTTTCCGACAGATGGTACCACGAACATACGATTTGCTACAAAGATAATTTCCAGTGTTGTTCAAGTTACAAGAACACGTGAGGATAATCTGAGCTTTTTCACGTGCTGTTTTGTCAAGTTCGACATTCTTAAACAAGTGCTATGCACATTGTATTTAGAACCCTACAAAGCTTCGATTCGATATTTTCGAATCCACATTATTTCTGAATAATATTTATATCTGAATAATATTTCTGAACTTATTTTCTTATCAAACACTTTTATTACACATTTATACCATTCTTCTTCCAGATGTTTAACTACACTATATCTTTTATTCATAGAAAAATGTAGTTTTATATTCATTACTAACTGTATGTAGAAGCACTGTACATAAATAAGTAAATGAACCATTTCCAATGTGATTTAAAGTTTAGTTCAACCTATTCACTTTATATAATACATTTCGAGATGATTCGATTCGAAAAGTATTTTGTGATTCGCAGGGCCTTAAGTTGTATCATACATACCAAACACGGAGACTGTATCTCAGAACGGCTGGTATGGGTATTAACACTTTTATTGATAAGGAGAGAACAACGTTTCGACCTTCCTAGGTCATTTTCAGGTTAAGTAAGAGAGTTTGCAAGTGACCGTTGCCGGACACGTCTTAGGGACGAGAGTATAAACGGGTACAAGATTGTAGGGGGCGTTGCAGTTGGATGTTAGATTATGAATTAGTACATTAATTATACCAAGAGTCTCAGGGACAAGAGCATAAAAGGGTTCGAGACTGTAGGGGGCGTTGCAGTTAAACTGAAAAATACAAATACCTGTTCTGGTATAGTAAAATAAATAAATGGTTTTGATATAATACACGGTAATTAGAAGTAATGATCTACGATTCAGCGCGTTACATTCGCAAACGGTGTGGTGTGAGTTATCGGTTTCGGTGCGATATAATAACATCATTTTTGGAGTAAAAAATGATTAGTTTGAGTATAATAAAAATAACTCATATTATAGTAAAGCAAATAAGTGATTTTGGTGTAACAGAAATCTCATCGATTTTGATAAAAATTCAACAATTTATTTATTTATTTTTGTGCAACAGAAATTAATTATTGCTTTTGGTTTGACCGCAAATATATGATCGATTTCACTATAATTCAATACATTACTAGTTGTCGGTGTAGTAGGAGACACTGTAATATATAGTTAAAAAAAGGGAGTCGATTGTGCTATAATAAAGGCCTATTTTATACGTTGTGAAAAAAAGAAGGAAACATATAAACATTTAACACTGAAAATAAAGCGTTATTTTTCTGCAACAAATAAACAGTTCTAATACAAACTTAGGTTAGTTTAGATACATTGTTACATCCATGCTTTTGATACAACAACAGGATGTTTGTATAGTAGTCGCAGTTGCTAGGTGAGTAGCAATATTACTGCAGAAATTAACTCATGGACGACGATTAAATAACGACCCAAGAGACAAAGCTGAAGACAGGAAGCAGGAAAACACAGTACTGTTTATATAGACAAATACAGAACATATAGAAAATAAAACACAAGAGTGCAATCTGAGTCTACTTCAAAGCGATATTGTGAGCATACTTTCATTGAATGTCTAATTTTATGTTAACATAAAATTTGTGCACTAATGAGTTAAAATTCTACATGTAGAATTAGGCTTACAAACTTCAACGCGCAAAGCTGCAAGATAAACAATTTCTTTAAACCCGTGGAGACTATATTATCTTCCTACATGTGAACTTGTTATCACCGTTTCGGTAAAACACATCCTACCTGGAGAAATGATCGCACTGCCCTCTATCTGTCACTGTATTAACATAGCTACATTACTACACAGTGGGGACCAATGTGTTTCAACACTGTGGGCAGTGGAGCAGAATGAAGTGCTTTATGCGAAACTGTGGGTCTGAGTCCTTGGGTTTCTTATTTACTCTTAATATTGTAAATTCATAAAAATTATATTTAAAACTGACACTAGATGTACTTCCGCAGAGTCCCCCAAAATGTTCTGTTTCATGAGTAAATAAAACCTAAATTATAACTAATAAGTTTTTACTTCTTGCTTTTGAAGTTCATGTGTTATGATGTGTTGTAGTCTACAGCGTGCATATTCTGTTTCGTGTTTAATAGCACATGCGTACATTTTACCGAAGCCAAGACAGTATATATTGTAACTTTAAGCGTCCCTTAAGTAACGTCACTTTAGTTCTACTGACTGACTGACAAACAGCACACAAACAGTATTGTGGTGAGATTGATTAAAACTGGTGATCTCTTCAGATGACCTTCGGCCCCTTTTCAGAAAAAAAACGAAACTTGGTTTACCGAAATGTTACAAAATATGCTCTAAAAATATTGAATTTGGTCGACTTAAACCAGATTTTGTTGTATAAAGCCAACAAACTACAGTGAAATCAAAAAATAAGTAAAATATTCAGTTGAATGTATTATGCTTGAGTACTATTTTTTATGTTTGTAATGAAAATAAGACCAAATCTGAGTAATATAAGTTCTTAACTATGATGAAAAACAACTTCGACTGATATAAATTTTGAAACAAATTTTCACCACATCATAAACTCATTTTGAAGAATCGTTTGTGTTCATGAAAAATATGAACTTAATGACTGTATTAAAATTAAATACATATTAAAATAACGAGTTCAACGGTTTACAGCGTCAAGTTGAAGAAGTGTGATCCGTTTGTTGCTAGTTTAAATTTTTCCACTCACTGCAGAAAAAAAACAAACCCGCAAGACGTGAAAAAATAAGGAAAAATGTAGGAACACACACGTCTATAACTTTTTATTGCAACGTTTCGGGCAGGTACCCTTCGTCAAGGAGTATGTGTTGCGTGGAAGAAAGGTTTAGACAAAAGTCTGTTTAACGTAGCAAGCAAAAGTTTTTGTTATAGACGTATATTTTAAACATGCTTTCATTACACACTGAGCTATCTAAGCTTTATCCAACGCGACAAATCGAATCCCGGATTTTAGCGCTATATGACCGTTAACTTGCTGTTTACTCACTTGGTTGTGTATCAGTGTCATACTGGATAATGGTAAAGAGCTAATAAAATTTCTGTTAACTATTTTTATTTTGTGGCAATGAAATAAGACTGTCTGCTCTTACCCTTCATTTTAAATTACTGATCAGAGGAACCAGCACCAATCCACGCTTAGGGATTAACAGCTCTTCTTACAACGCTCGCACAGCTTAAAGTGCAAAAAATATATATTTCGTATCGCATGGAATTCAAACCTGTTTCGCCTGCCCCCAAATCTAGAGTTCTACCACAGGACCAACTCGCGCCCGGGCTAACAACGATGAACGTGATTCGAATTATTTTAACCCTCGTTACAATAATACATCACAGTAACCAACACAAAACATAATCGAAACACACAGTAAAGAAACAGTAAGTCAGTGCAGGTATTACTCATCTAATCCCTTAACCCCGGACATTATCTTTTAACGCACTCACCCAAAGTAACTCGTACAGAATGTACGTTTATACTCACTCTGATTTTATTCTAAACAAATCCCTGTTTAGACGAATTTGAAGTGAAGTCAATTTCACTGATAAATGTTTCGAATATTCCACGATCATTAAAACAACAGCCCTTAATTTAAATAAAATAAAATAAAAGTTAAGAAAAAAACGACCTTTACACTCCACTGCATCTTTAAAAATATATTCTTTTATATTTAAACCAACTTTTTGTCTTTGCAGTTTCTTCGGGCGTTAATATACAGTGTGATACTGAATTTAAAGAGCCGAGTATATCTTCTCTGGATCTCCCTTGCCAATGGTAATAATAGTAATAAATAATGAATCAATTTCGTAGCTAATAATATCATATCTGAATAGCTTCTGAAGGCACTCGAATGCTCGTCAATATATATCAAAGTTATATCATAGTTTTAATGTCTGTAATTTAACTGACTGTTCCAAGCACTTTCAACCATTAGTTATTGAACTGCAGCCAAATTTCAGTCAAGATATAAATTGAAATATGAAGTTTGTGGGGTGAATATCTTTAACAACAATACTTTTCAAGACTGCTGATCCAAATATATACGATAACACGTTAATTAATTATTGTAATTAGACCGCTGTCGACGAAGCATTTCCTTGAGCATCCAAGTTCACCTAGATTATAGCCCCAACAATCAGTGACTGGAACCAAATGAACATGAAAGCAAATAAGAGCTGGAAATGAGACGCTACAAAAATAGAGGGATCTCCTAAAAAGTACTGACGTTTGCGTACGGTTAGTTTTAACTACAGAACGAAAACAACGATACGCTAACGGATGATTAACCTGCTAGAAACGTAGGCTGGTATGGGCATCAAAACTTCAATTAAAATAAAATACAACGTTTCGACCTTCTCAAGTCATCTTCAGGTTAACAAAGAAAGTTTACAGTAATACATTTTTACTTAAAGAGGGCTTCTCGTCATCACGAATCAATCTGTTAAGTTCCGTATTTATTAGAAATCCTACTAGTGGATTCTAATCCGTCTGTAGGATATCACAGTTGTTTTAAAAACACAACAAGCCATACGGGAAACAAATGTTGTAGTCCGAACTTTCTCATTTATTCGCATCTTCTTGCTAAGAGAAAAGTCACCCAAAGAAACGACGACCACTACGAACTTACCATCTTGTTCCTTCTCACAAAAATAATGGATATCTCTTTTTTTTTTTTTTCTTCAAGAGGAAGATTTATCTAATATTATTGCTGGAAGCTATCTCATCTAGCATCACCGAACAGATTGTTTCAAACAGTTTACAGAAAATTTCATCTTCATCGCATAGCTCGGTGACATCTTCGTTTAACTAGTATCCTAAACTGCGTAAACGATAATTCTGTAGCTTAAACTACAGACGCTGTGACTCTAAGATAATGTTTTTATTAAGTTAACCATTCGCACACTACATAGCACACTAATATATATATATATATATGTACATTATTTCTACCTTGATATGTTATTGTTTTTTGGTGCAGTGGGTTATTTTTGATCCCCGGTAATTAACATTATAAGTCCGTGATTTACCAAAGGGGTTTACAATACGATATCACTATGTGTCATGAGGTTAGGAAAAAAAAAACACGTAGGTTCAAGAAGTCTTCATAGAAATGAAATAAACACCCTATAATCCTAGTGCTTTCGAAAGGTGGACATTTCTTCTTCAGAAAATTGATGTCATTGTGTTTATATCTGCAATGATACATCAAGGTTAATGTTCCTTACAACACTGTGGGTCATTTCAGATCGTGGTTAAATAAGCGTTTAAGGTTATAACAAGATTCCTTGGGAGAATTGAGAATAAACTAGTTCTTCGAGTAGACGGGCACCCAGTAAAGCGATTACCCCCCTTACGTAGCTTTCACCATATGGTGAACGCTATAGTCGATTCTCAAAAACTACGAAAATGTGTCCGTATGTCCGTCGTTATCCAGATATGTCAATCATATTTCGCAGAGCAATAGGGAATAATATTCTACATAAGTTTAGCAAGTTACATCAAAATCCAGTCAGTTTTGACTGTGTAAAATCGATCTCTATGTTAGCAGACTGTTTTGACCCTGACTCTCCAAAAATTAATAAATTCTAGGTTTGACCATAATCCAAATTAATTCTTCCACTTTCCAGAAATATTACTGACAAACGTAAACAGAGATGAAAACGTAACATTCGGTAGTGGAGGCTGATAATTATTGGATAGATACTCATTACTCTACTAGTGGTTTCTAGCACATGTTTCTATATTCCTTTAGATAGATACTCATTACTCTACTAGTGGTTTCTACCACATGTTTCTATATTCCCTTGGATAGATACTCATTACTCTACTAGTGGTTTCTAGCACATGTTTTTCTATATTCCCTTGGATAGATACTCATTACTCTACTAGTGGTTTCTAGCACGTTTCTATATTCCCTTGGATAGATACTCATTACTCTACTAGTGGTTTCTAGCACGTTTCTATATTCCCTTGGATAGATACTCATTACTCTACTAGTGGTTTCTAGCACATGTTTCCATATTCCCTTGGATAGATACTCATTACTCTACTAGTGGTTTCTGGCACATGTTTATATATTCCCTTGGATAGATACTCATTACTCTACTAGTGGTTTCTAGCACATGTTTTTTTTATATTCCCTTGGATAGATACTCATTACTCTACTAGTGGTTTCTAGTACACGTTTCTCTATTTCCAATACCGTCGTTAATGAATCCGTTCCCCAGTTGGACAGTGGTAAGTATACGAATTGACTTCCAACGCTAAAATTCAAAGTTCAATTCCCCGCGGTAGACATAACAGGTAGCCCAATGTAACTTTGCTATGACACACGTACACACAGCTAATGCTCCCTCCCTAGTGGCTCAGCGGTAATTCTCTACAGTTATAACGCTAAACATTGAATTTCGATACACGTGTTGATCACAGCACAAATAAGCCCACTTTGTAGCTTTGTGCTAAACAATAAACAAATAAATTATATCTAATATTTAGAGGATATATTGAATAATAAAGTTTTGATGAAAACCAAGAGTATCTAGGTGGCCCAGCCAGTAATCTTGAGAGCGTATGGTGCTAAAACTGGAGGTTTGACCCCCACAGTAAACACAGCACAGATAGTCCAGTGTACTGAAACAGACACCGACAAACAATGTGGAATAGTAAAGTAACATTCTGTTTATTTTTACTGCATGTTTTATTACAATATTTTGCTGGTATTAAATACTTGCATTCTCATTTCATACTATAACTTCTATTATATCGATTAATGCGATGACGTCTGTCTGTTCACGAGACAAAATAACCACGGTTCCTAGACAAACACCCAAGATATACACATTCTAACATTAGATGTGTAAGTGGGTGGAAACAAAGAACACCCAAATAACAATAGGAAACAAACATACAGAATTAAACGAAAAATACCAAACATGGTAGAGCCCCTCCCACAGAATCTCCACACATGCAAGCACAGTAAAAACGCTTCATTGAAATCTGACTAAACTTTGAAATGTTAGAAACCTTAGACTTTTTAGACTCTTCATAACTTTATATATTTTGTTTAGACTACGGAGTTTCGCACATAAAAATCCACTTGCTTACTGCGATTTCAAAATTATGAATTTTCGGTATTTTGTTGTTCTGTGTGTTGCCATTCACAGTTTGGATCTACTGACCAGAGGGATTGATTGTTACCTTTAGTACGAACCCATAGCTTAAAATGCAGATAATGTTTTGTGGTATTGCAGGAGTTCAATCAAAAGAAAGAAATAGTTATCTTCCTTCAATTCATATACACATTTTTAGATCATTAAGTTAAATTTAATCATTCCAAAACTAGATAACTGCAAACTTTGGATACTTCTATCTCTCGATCTTTTTCATTAAGTTTCAGACACTGCGCAAGTCTACTGTTGTTGTTGTTTTTTTCTAAAAATTAAACTCTAATATCAGAATAATGTACCTAATCACGGTCTACATTAAATCTTCAACTCGTAGACGTTCTTATATATAACTCATAGCAAGCAAGTCATTGCTCTTATCTTTAGAACTCTGACGTTGTAAACGGATTCTATTTACAAATATTCATCATAAAAATTATTGATAAAAACTAGTGATGCGTGGAGTGACATCACTGTCTGTGAAACACGGATCAACACAGACTATAGAAAGTGGCTAATCTATTTCTCCACATCTTTTCCGTTCCCATGGCAACACGTAGAGGAAGGACCCCGTGACAGCCTTGAGCGTACAACACTCAGATAAAAAGACATATAAACGGTGAGATTGAACACAAACTTGGTGAAGCGTCATGGATGTAGATAAGAAACCATAGCTTCCATACATCATAACAGAGAAAACATACTTATTATAAGTTATATGATTAGAGAATTCGAACTCCACAGCACACGCACGTATTTTTATTTTGTGTGTGTGTGTGTGTGAGAGAGAGAGAGAGTACGGATGAAGATAAGAAACTTAGTGAACCTGCAACGAAAGATTATAGTCGAATATACAACGCCAACTGCTGTGATGTGCGATGCAAAGAGTAATTTAAATGGAAAACAATGTTTGTCCAGCAATGAATACAAAAAGACAAAAATTATAATACTTGTCAAGAAAATACAAACAATTCTAAGAAGAATAATTCTGCAGTAATAGCTCCGAAAATTTTAAAAACATCCTGTCAGGCGTCGACGTAAAATAAAGTTTGTTGTTGTTTTTTATGGGAGGTAGACTTGTTTAGTTTTAAAACATCGTGGGAAATCGAACCCGAGCTTTTAGCGTCGTAAGTCCCTAAAACTATCGCTGACCCACTAGTGGTTCAATGAAAAACAGGCTAGCTTACGAAATAAACCAGGTAAGGATTTAGTTACAAGAACCCATCCCGACACTATTCACATTCTGTAGCTAATTTATCCAGATTAGGTACCTTTACAATCAATAATTATCCAGTTTACTTATTTTATTCGTAAAGTCGAAATTAGAAGTGTCTGTAAAAATTATACATTTGTAGAACACCCATTTCTCACCTATTTCAACTGCTATTACAATTTGGTAACAACTATCAAACACCACCAAATATATCGCTAACATTGAAGAAGCAGCATTCTCCACCTAAAAATAACTCTCTACACTTTAGCAGCACCTTCCTCCACCTAAAAATAATTCACTAACACTTTAGCAGCACCTTCCTCCATCTAAAATAATTCGCTAACACTTTAGCAGCACCTTCCTCCATCTAAAAATAATTCGCTAACACTTTAGCAGCACCTTCCTCCATCTAAAATAATTCGCTAACACTTTAGCAGCACCTTCTTCCATCTAAAAATAATTCGCTAATACTTAAGCAGCACCTTCTTCCATCTAAAAATAATTCACTAACATTTTAGCAGCACTTTCTTCCATCTAAAATTAATTCGCTAACACTTATGCAGCACCTTCTTCCATCTAAAATTAATTCGCTAACACTTATGCAGCACCTTCTTCCAACCAAAAATAATTCACTAACATTTTAGCAGCACCTTCCTAGAATGCAGCTAGTTAACAGCAACCACCACCGCTAATAACACTTGGGCTACTCTTTTTCGATTGATTAGTGGGATTTCACCTTTACTGTTATAGCACATCTAAAGCCCCAAAATTTGTTTTTGAAGCAAGAGGACATGAATGGTAAAATTTTAGACAGACCATATTAATCAGCAGGAAGACAAATCGCCTTCGTTTTTTATTGAGTTTAGTTGTAGGTTCTAAAGCGCATGTGCGTATCGACTTTAAAATAGTCCTTAGCTCCACACCACAAGTGTTCATTACTTTTCTTTTTTTGTAGGAATGGTTCTTAGCTTTAGGGCCCATGTGTGATTTTTAAAGGCAAGATCTTTGTCTTGAAGCGCATATGTTGTTGTTTTTCCGGTTTAATACTTAGTTTCAAACGAATGTGCGTTACAATGACAATGTTACTTAGCTTCACCTTGTCCTAGTACAGAGTACTGTTCTTATATAAACAACGAATACATTCCCAAAACGCGTAACGTTAACTGTAAGTTATATTTTTGGAAATTAAATATATTGCATACGATGTGAATAAATTTCTCGCGACGCTGTCTCGCGCACAGTTTAAAACTTACAAAAGTGAGTGGTCATCTGGGTGTCAACAAACTGACCTCGTGGACCAACTGATAAACAGAATATTCTGAACTTCTTTTACAATTAAAACTATGACTCAGAACACTCAGAAATATGCTAGCTCCTCCCTAAAGAGAACGAAGTGACAACGCCTTTAACAAGCGCCTCAATCGCCTCTCATTCTCTTGTTAATTGACTGTTAAGGCTTCAACAACAACAAAAAACAAACTGTCCCCTGTGTACGTTTCACTTTCATATAAAGATTAGCCTCGGTTCAATTTTCAAACAGTACACCACAATTTTTAGTTTAAAAGATCTATGTCATGAAATCTCGTGTTCTATTTCATACAGTTAAAGGAACTTTGCTTTCCTAATTTGTTACTAAAAATGAGCGTTCAGCCATTTATACGGGTCTTAATCCTTTCATATGCGAAACGAAACATTTTGAACGTACTAAAACGATCTTAAAACAGATATGAGTGGACAAAATTGGTTAATCAGAAGCATAAATTCCAGGATTTGGCCAAATCTTCGCCCCTTGAAAGAGTAATAAAGTAGTGTCACACTGACGGGATGGCAGGAACTATAGACTACAGCTTAATTAGTTCACGACTTGCAACGGATTTCCCACCCCACAAAACTGAAAAACACGTTTGAATCTTAAGCTTAAATATGTGGAAAAGAATTTAGTATACAGTAGCTCTCTAACGCACTGTTCATAACAGTAGGCTGAAAGTGATATATTACTACTTACCCTGAGGGTCATAACGTTACAAGTACCATCTGTTCGTTGTTCATTATCGAATCCCTACTTTCTTTAGGGTTCTAAGCAGTCTCGGTTAACGTTTTTAATTTAGGCTTAATATCTTTATTCAACCAATAAGGAATATTGGTTCTAAGCAGTCTCGGTTAACGATTTTAATTTAGGCTTAATATCTTTATTCAACCAATAAGGAACATTATTCTGTTGCTTAGAAACGGATATGGAAATAAATGTACTTCAACACAGCCCATAAATCTCATACAAGCACTTGTAAATGCTCACTTTTGTGGCTTTATGTTAAAACAGTGACCAAGTTCAAGATAATGCAGTTTTAAAAATAAAATGTCTTATTTCCACAAGATCTTAATCAATGATAGTGTTATAGTAAGATACTAATAATTAATAGACTTAACTTGTATGTCAGTATGTATGTATGTAACCTAAACTCTTGTGCTATCTTTTGAATGATACCACGAACAAAACTTTACAAAACAAAATTCATACCTTGTGTGTTCAAGATTAAAACAGTTTGAAAAATAACTGTTGTATGTGCAGCAACCATTTCTTTATAACATAACACTTTTAAATACAAATACTCTCCTCGCAACAAGAGCATCACTTGCACTAGGACTTTACGTGAGAGTTTAATTATATCTTTATTGATGGGATTTTTATATGTGGTACAGTGAAAACAGAGTTCTTAAATAAAAACACAATCGGAACATATTTCCCGTGCAAAATGTCACAGAAAAAATGTTTATTTTCCTTTTTTTTTCAATGACGTATTATTATTATGATTAGTAATTACTAACACAAACAGCCGCCTGCGGGAGGCGTTTTTATAGTGCATACAACAAAAGAACTTGAAATGTGTCAAGGTTTTTGATTTTATAAACCCAAGAATAAATTATTAGAATTGAAAAGAACTTAAGTAAATATATCTGTACCAAAATAAATAGCGCCTTACGTACATATGGGTTTAATAGCCCAGTGAGAGGCTCCCTCGGAGTCAGGTAAGACGGTCCCCAGTTTAGAGCTACTAACCAGAAGTTGTAGTTCTCGGAAGAGACTATAAGATCATAGCTAGACTAATCAGATTCATAAAATAGAATCGACAATATTTGTTGAGTAGCCGACCTTGAAAACGCTTTACAATTTTACTTGTATCTAATTGTGTCGGGTTATTTTATATTCGATTCTCTTCTACACGTACAACTTAATCACTTATAGAGTGCTCTTTTTTGTTGTTATTATTTTATTCAACGTGTTTTTTTCCTATTCCTGTATCTAAAGGATTGATTTGATTGTTTAAAGATAAGCCCAAAACTACACAATGGGGTATCTGCGCTCCCCCCCACTACGGGTATTAAAACTCGGTTTCAAGCATTTTAAGTCCACAAACATAGCGCTGTGCCACAGGGGGTATTAAAAGGATAATAGAAATGACGTTCTTTTTGGCTTACTCTAAAACTGTATACGTCTCCTCTTATCATTGGGTCACTACAACTGCATTCACCAATCAAATCTTCTGTATCTCCTTTTCTGCGGATCAACCAGCAGTCTGTACAGTAATAATCCAATAAACAAATGACATCCTTCACATAACAATCGCAACTTTCCAGGGTTCGAGGCTTGGTGCTGTCAAACACGCTGAGGGCACGGATAAAAAGGAATTTGGCAGCGGGTGCTTTTGGTATGTTACTTTCCCCTTTATCAATAATCCAAAATCAAGGACGGCAATGCCAGAATCACAGGGGTATTCTAACCCAATTACTTTAGCCCAGATGTGCGCAAGATGCCTTTCAGTTTGAATATTCAAATTCTTAATCCTCACCTTGGTTACCTTACAAACAAGTCTCTTTTTAAAACTGTTTTCCGGTTATTTTATTATGTTTAGGATTTCCTGTCGTATTTTAGGTATTACCCATATAATTACAATACTTTTATTCTATTCTAATTACGTTTACACATTATTTTAAGTACTTCAAAGAACCGTACGGCCATTTTTAAAGTCCTTTAGTTGTTTTCATATAATATCTTTGTTTGTTATCATAATATGAATATTTTAATTAAATTATCGTTATTTGCTAGAATTTAACATCGCTCGTTTGTTTCTGTTTGAAACTAAGCACAAAGCTACACGATGGGCTATCTGTGCTCTGCCTACTACGAGCATCGAAACCTGGTTTCAAGCACTGTAACTCCGCAAACATACTGCAATTCCACTGGGAGGCTTTTTAACACCACATTGGGAAAACAGGCTGCATGTGGCATCGTGGACAGTATAAACGGACTGTGAATCCGATGGTTCAAAGTTCGCGTTCCTTTAACGATTATACTATCTTGGTACGTTGGCGGTCGTATAATAGTGACGATCAAATTCCACTATTTTGTCAGAAAAAAGAAGCCGAAAAAAAAAGATTTGGCGGAGAACGCTGTTGACTAGCACCTTCCCTCTAGAGTCTAGACTGTCAATTGAAAATTAGGAACGGCTATGTACTACAGACCTTGTGTAGCTTTGCCAAAAATTATGAAATATAAGAAACAAGTTTTTAAATTTCTTAAGCACAATCAAATAATTATTATTAATTTCCTTAATGGCATTATAATTAATTCACGGTAAGAAAAACTTTATAAACTGATGTTTCTACCAATAAACCTCTATGTTTGGTTTCTAATATTCGAGATACTCTACATCAAAATAAAAAGAGTTGTACATGCATTTCTACTGAAGAACTGTATTATTTTGCTCTCTATTTAATAAAATACTACTTTATAAGTACTGTATATCCAACAGCCGGTGGTAAGTAACATGCAACATTAATAGATATATGATGGCCTCATGCTAACAGCTTGCTATAGCTATCGTCACGTTCTAGTTTTTAATAAAATTATTTTGGTCTGTTGCCAGATAACCAAATCCACGTGCTGCGAACTATACTTTAGTACACACACACACACACACACACATATTCAAGCAGCACAAAAACATACAAGACAAAAACCTGTGTAAATACGCGTAAGAAATCAATACACCCCATTTGTGCAATGGATTACTTTCGCCAATAAGAGCACAGGCGACGTTTCAAACCCAACAATTATTGGGAATCTATTTACTCCAGATGTTAAACAGAAAAATAACTCAGGACATTTAGAAGGGAAACTTATCTACTGGTCGCATGTTTAGTAAAGTGTTGCAAGATTATTGTACAATTAGGCTTAGAACACACGCACTATGCTACCAATTGACAAGTCCTGTCTAAGTTCTATGGAAAACTTACATATAATGTTTAAATCTCGTGTTGTTTTTTTATCGAGTAACGCTTGTATCGCGTATTGTATTCCACTCACAACGTCGTAACCGAAAGGCTTGTTTCGGACTTCAAACAAAGCCAAGAAAAAAACAATAAAAGTTTTTGATGACATTTACTTCCAAAAGTCTAATTTCTTTATTTTATCTTTGCATTTTCTATACAGCTAAAGTACCTGTCGTTTTCGCAATCGTTACACGTTTATCCTAGATTCTAATATTACATTTTCGATACGATTGACGCTTTTCCAAATTAAATAGTTTATGTTTAAAAAAAGAAAAAATTAGAATTAGTTCGTTTTGTATTTTACGCAAAGCTACACAAGAGTTATATGCGCTAGCCGTTCCTAATTTAGTAGTGTAAGACTAGATGAAAAGCAGTAGTCATCACCACCCACCTCCAACTCTTGGGCTACTCTACTCTTTTACTAACGAATCGTGGAATTGACCGTCACATTTTAACACTACTCACAGTAGAAAGAGAGAGCAGGCCAAGCCAATGATTTAGAAATACAGTAAAACCTGTCAAAGCATAGGGCGGAAACCTATACAAGCCGGAAATATCACAATTTTGCCTTTATAAAAGGCCCTCTATATCGCGAACATGCGTAACGCGGAGGGAAAACTATCTTTCACCTACCCCATCTATCAACAAGTAGGAGTAGAACCTGAGTATGGTGGAAAAAGGTTTTTGATTATATGTTAATTTCTTATTTAATTAATAATCCGTTTAAATATTAATAAATTCTCAGACATTTTGTTACAGTAAGTATTGGTTAAATATAATCTTTTCTTTTTCTACTGTCATTATTCCAGAGGTCGCTATTCGAAAGAATGACTGACTATACTTTTGGTCGAATTTGCTGGTGGAAAACTAGAAAAATCATAGGTAAAAGTGAAAATCTGCGCTGTTTCAAAAATTTAAGGTAGAATCGACTTCCTGTGGAATGGAAAGCGAATAATAAAGCGTGGATGACAAGTGCTATATTCGAGGAATTTTTGAACAAATTAAACGGAAGAATGGAACAAGAAAGTAGGAATATTCCACTTTTCCTAGATAATGCAATTTGCCATCCAAAAGTTCAACTTTCAAATGTCTGTTTAGTCTTTCTACCTCCATGTACAACATCAGTTCTACAGCCACTAAATAATGGAATTATACAGTGTATAAAATTGAAATTCAGAAAATTGATGCTTCAGTATATTATTGTAAACATGGACGACTGTAAGAGAGCATCTGAAGTGACCATGAAAATTGACTGGTCAGATGCAATTGCATTTTTATGTCATTCAATCAAATGCGTAATAAAAGTGCTTTCGAAACTGTGGATTTATTCTTGATAATGGCGGAGATTGTGGTGAAGTTGTTTGTTATGACGATTCTAGTGAAACCTAAACTCTGAGAAGATCGATGCAGATGATTCTGTGAACGCGGAATTTTTGTGAACGTTGACAAGAATATTTTGACAAAGCAATGAAAGTTATTTAAAATTTATTATAGAATCGCAAGATGGTAACAGTGTGAGAGATTCAGAAGATTCAAAAAAATGGAAAAAATAGTGAGGAAATAGAAATTCCTGTTTCATCGCAAGTGTTAAGTTATATTAATGCCATCAAATTGTATGCAAAGATGAAGGCGGAAAATGAACTTTATGAAAAGGCCGTAGAAAGTTCTCTTTTAACCACATGAGAAAGTCCATTAAAAAAAAGAAACAGTTGAATTTGAACACTGTCTTCAAATAAATTTAAGATTTTGTGTACTTATGTATATTTTGAATGTCTATTTTTTGTTCTTATTCTAATAAATATAGCATAAACAGTATAATAACTTTATTCACAAACGTCTTACTTCCCTTGAGTCAAGCAAGTATAACGTTCCGATCAAAAATTATATATAATTAAGGAAATGCATGTTCACTATGTCTAAGCCGGAAAACCTGCTTAAACCGGAAATTTTACTTGGTCCCGTGCGATTCCACCTTATACAGGTTTTACTATACTAGATTCGACTTTATTAGAACCTTTTCGAGTTTGACATAAAAAAGCGTAAACAACACTTTTTTATGGGATTAGATATAGTTTCAAACATATTTGTGTGCATGGTCAAATGTAAAATCTAATTACGTGCTAATAATAACAACAGTGATATTACTGCTTACGTGAGTAAAATATATTTGGTTTGATTTTCACGAAAGCTACACGAAGGCTATTTGCGCTAGCCATCCCTAATTTAGTAGTGTAAGACAAGAGAGAAGGCAGCTAGTCATCACCACCCACCGCCAACTCTTGGGCTACTCTTTTAAAAACGAATAGGGGGATTGATCGTCACTTTATAATGCCTCCACGGTTGAAAGGGAGAGCATGTTTGGTGTTAGGGGGGATAAAAATAGGTCCTTTAAAGGAAATACATAAAATGCAACAAATGATACAAAAGATAAAAGGTTTTGCTACATATTAAATTTCCACCTCGCTCTAAAAAAAAAAGTGTAACTAAATAACTACTTAGTTTTTTTATGCTTCGTATATATTATACTTTATTACCAATTTTGTTCCTGTTTCATAATTTACAACAAAGTAAGTTCGTAAAGTTTGATGAAACCTCTTTTATAAAAAACAAACAAACGATGTAAATATATTTGCTAATAATCAATGTTTTAAACTTCAATATTATGAATCGAAAAATGCTTTTCTGTACAACAGAACTATCGAGCTGTAAAACCTGATTTACAGGGGATATTGTACGTGTCTGGAAACAAAAAATAACTGAAAACTGGCTAGTCTAATAACCATGTCGAGTTTTAACATAATCACGCTAAACGTTTCTGCATATTAAAAACAGTTTTCTTTTCATCATCTACATAAACTAAAAACTAAAGAGGATGAGAAACTTACATTCATCAACGGCATCTATTAACTCAATTACATAACTGATAGTGACTTCCTGTTAGTCTTAAAACACGCAGTCTCCACATAATTTCTA
Organism: Tachypleus tridentatus; assembly: GCF_004210375.1. Lineage (NCBI taxonomy): Eukaryota > Metazoa > Arthropoda > Merostomata > Xiphosura > Limulidae > Tachypleus > Tachypleus tridentatus. Next base: position 45,012,012 of record NC_134830.1, read on the forward strand.
TCCCGTATGCACTTTTGGTTTGCATATAAAGGTTAGTTTGTTTTGAATTTCTCGCAAAGGTACTCGAGGGCTATCTTCGCTAGCTGTCCCTAATTTAGCAGTGTAAGACTAGAGTGAAGGCAACTAGTCATCACCACACACCGCCGACTCTTGGGCTACTCTTATACCAAAGAATAGTGGGATTGACTGTCACATTATAACGCCCCCACGGCTGAAAGGGGCAAAGATGTTTGGTGTGATGGGGATTCAAACCCGTGACTCTCAGATTACGAGTTGAGTGCCTTAACCAACTAGCCATGCCGGGCCTTTTCATATAAAGAAAAATGCATCAACCTAAACTACTTGGATATTAAATTTCCTATGCATAAAAATAAAACTAAATACAGCAAATGGAATTTTCGTTTTTCGTCTGTCTTCTCAAAACAGAACGTGTTGAAATGATAACATGGAAAACCACCAAATATGGAGACTAAAAAGTAACAGTAAAATATGAAAATGAAAAATGCTATGAAAAACATAGCAGTTTGATTTTATTAACAAATCGAAGTTGGTGTTTTGACTTCTTCGACATTCAGTTTATTTCATGAAATGTTCTCAATTTTTAATGTGGATGTTTCCAGCAAAGATACAAGTAAATCACATATTTTATTCTCACCAGTTATACGATTTTACAAAAGAAATCCTTAAAATTATTTTGTAATTTAAAATAACTGCTTTTTTGTAGAAACTAAAAATCTGATATTTCTTTAAACATAAAACAATGCTTATACTGATATCACTATACATACGTCTGAACTATGAATAGTAAAGACCACATACATAAATTTTATCCAGATTTATTTCACTATTAATATAAACTCTTAGCCCAAAATATTGTTCTCTAAAACATATGAACCTTGCACAAAAAATGTTATACACTTCCGAAAACCATCCCTAATTTTACCCAAGTTGAAACGTTTACGAAACGACTCTCCTCTCAGTAACAAGACAACAACGAATCTTGCCCGGCATGGCCAGGTGGGTTAAGGCGTTCGACTCGTCATCTGAGGGTTGCGGGTTCGAATCCCCGTCGCACCAAACATGCTCGCCCTTTTAGTCGTGGGGGCGTTAAAATGTGACGGTCAATCCCACTATTCATTGGTAAAAGGGTAGCCCAAGGATTGGCGGTTGGTGGTGATGACTAGCTGCCTTCGCTCTAGTTTTACACTGCTAAATTAGGGACGGCTAGCGCAGATAGCCCTCATGTAGCTTTGCACGAAATTCGAAAACAAACAACGAACGTATCCACCAAAACAAACCAGTAACCCCTTTTAAAACTCCATGGGTAACAATCAGCTCAGTATTAGAAAGAAAAAAAAAAGGTGTCGTCTCGTCATTAAATGCGGTGTCTTAAGGATTTACCTTGGTAACAATCAACCCAAGCTCCAAAAAATGGCGTCGTCTAGTCATTAAATGCGGTGTTTAGAGCATTTCACTAGGATCGGGGAGAATAAGTTTCGTTGTCTGCACTCATGTCTTAAAATCGTACTCGACTGGGCTCTGGTTGGCTGTTAACAGTTATAATGAATTTGTTCAGACTCCTTCACAAATACGAAATTTTAAACGATCGTGTAAGTAGAATAACATACTCCTTTCTGTAATTATTTGTATGGTTGTTTTTGGAAGCGCTGTCTTCACTAGCCGCCCTCCAATTTTTAACTCATGGGCTAGCGAAGTCTTGATGCTACTCTTACCTGACGAAACAGTCTCACTTATAATGGACTAATAACTGCCCAAAAGTATAACAGAACACAAATCATAAGACCTCGGATTCGCAGTTTAGCCACGCTAGCTGGAAGGCCACGACCAGTTAACTCTCAAGGTGATCACTTCCTGTACACATACATAAAAACTACGGTAGCTGTTCTGAAACTTGAATCTGATATGAAAGGTGATCACTTCCTGTACACATACATAAAAACTACGGTAGCTGTTCTGAAACTTGAATCTGATATGAAAATGTCATTCAAAGTCTTAAATTGTAACCTATAAACACGTCTCATCGTGGTTGACGCGTGATAATTTTGATGCATCTTTAATATCAAGATTCGAGACTACAGTAATATATAGCTGTAGTAATAGCAATACCATATAAACTACAATTACAACGATATCACAAGTATTCCAAGAAATGTAATGAGATGTTATTTTCTGTAAGATTGAACGTAATACAGATAGTTTACATCTATTTTTCTATAAACAATAGCCTTCCTTTCATCTTAGATGGCCCGGCATGTCCTAGTGTGTTAAGGCGTTCAACTCGTAATTTGAGGGTCATGGGTTCGAATCCCGGTCACATCAAACATACTCGCCCTTTCAACCGTGGGGGCATTATAATGTGACGGTCAATCTCACTATTCGTTGGTGAAAGAGTAGCCCAAGAGTTGGTGGTGGGTGGTGATGACTAGTTGCCTTCCCCCTAGTCTTACATTGCTAAATCAGGGATGGCTAGCGCAGATAGCCCTCGTATAGCTTTGCGCGAAATTCAAAAACAAAAAAACAATCATATCATATTTTCGTCGTTTTAGCAACTAATTTTAAAACTTTATTCTTGATCATAATAAGTCATTAACTAAACCAATTCTAAGTATTTACTAAACTCAGTTGATGGTTCTTCTTAAGTTCTTTCCTCTCGTTTTAGTTCGTGTCACTTTCTTTGCCTGTATCTCCTTCAGCTCCTATCAACCTGTCCCCACCTACGTGTGTGTTTAACATCACACTATGTTATATATAAACCTCTTCTCGCCTCACCACTAAAAGGATAGCGACTATTTAAAAGTCTACCTCGACATACGAGCCCTTTTTTACTTCCTTAAATTAATGACACCAGCGCATTTCCCTTCTGAATTTTTAACCTTTTGCACAAAGCATTGATTAACCGAATACAACAGAGAATTGGAGCTTGTCAACCAGAACCAGAACACTTTCCAGATTGTTAACAACACTAAGGATAGTCAATGTAAAAGAATGCGGAACTAAAAATCGAATGTTTACTTCTGAACAGGTCCCTGAACAAACAGATTCAAGTACACGTATTGAACTTTCACGTAGGTACAGTTTAATCAATGCTTCTTACCACTACTTCTGTATTTCGACCAAAACGTAATGACGCAAAAGCATTTGGTTACATATATATATCGCAGTGTACTGTAAATAAATCTACGAAAAAAAATAAATCATAGCCGGTATTACTAATAAAGCTCCAAAAGAAACCCATGCACTGCATTGTCAACAAAGTTATGAACAAAGAGTCATTTACTGCATTATTAACAAAGCTCTGAACAGTCATTTACTGCATCATTATCAAAGCTAAGAACCCAAAGTCATCCACCTTACTGTCAAAAAGCTAAAAAGAAAATGAAACACCTTGTAATGTTAACAAAGCTCTGGACAACGTGTCAGCTACTGCATTTTTTTAATGTTTGAAGTTAAACACAAAGCTACAGAATAATCTATCTCTGTTCTGTCCACCTAAAGTATCGAACTTAGTTCCTAGCGTGATAAGTCCGTAGACACACCGCTGTGCCACTGCACTGTTAACAAAGCTCTTAATAAAAGAATCATATTTTGCTCTCAAAATATGCCTAAAGAAAACATTTAGGTACTGAGCTGCTTAAACTGTGAGAAACATAATACACATAATAATTAATTTTCACCATGAACTTGGTTTGCAATTTGATGTATTTTACTTGCTGGGCATGAAAACGTCCCTTACGAGGTTTCTTCTTATATGAAAATTACTAATATCTCATTTAAATTAATATATCACATGAAATATTGTAACAAACAAAAAATGGGCTGGCCAGAATTCGAACCCATGTCACTATTTATTCAAGAAACTGTTCCACGTAGCTATGGAAGCTTCGAATGTTTCTCCCCCTCAGTCACTTGATCGATATTGTTAAGGCAATCATCTTTACTGATGTTAAATGTAGCAATAATATCAGAAATATGTTTACTCAAATGATCTGGGGTTGATTTTAAACTTCTAAAAGAAAGATGATTCATCATTATGTCAAGATAAATCAAAATAAACAGATGCTGGCAAACAGAAAGCCATTTTTATCAGCCAATACGTTAAAAACTCAAATTGTCGATACCCCTGACCCTAATCTGGAAATTTATTTGTCTAAAGCAATTTCAGTTTCGCATTAAATTCTGTTTTAGTATTTTTTCTTCATATTCATTTCTAACTTTACACGACGGTGTGTCACTTTTGAATGCTGAACGACATTCCAAACATAAACTCCATCTAGATTTAGATATGAGTTAGTTTTAGAAATTATATTTCACGAGTCTTACCTTCTACTGTTATTTGATTTGTAACATACATGTAACACAGGAATTTACATATATTTCTGATAAATACGAGATCGCTAGTTATTCTGTGAACACGGGAATATTTTCTTTTCTCTTCCTGCAATATTGATGTGAATTTTATGCAAAACAAGTCAACCGATAAAGTCTCCTGTAAATCTGCTAGCAGCTGGCGTGAAATTTTGACTAGAAAAATATGGCTATACATAAAGGATTCTATCCTCTAGGGGACGTTAATCATTCAAAGCAGTCAATTTATCATAAGCTATCAGACAGAATGAACCTAACATTCTAGTAGAGTATAGGACACGTTTTCCTGTGTGGGTTCCATTATGAATCACTGCCTTCAGTTTCACTTCACAAGACGTGTTACCTATTAACAGTACATCTTACATTTTCGTTGGTTTGTTTTAACTAAATCATATCCTAATATTGTTCGCCTTTGTGGATATTACTCTATCAGGGCTGTATTGACAAACGGGTGGAAACCGTTTCGTTCACTTAACCGAAAACGTATTCTACGTACCATTCTCACAAGTAGACGTATCTCAATAATGATCGCGTTACATGCCACGCTCACAAGCAGACGTACACCTACAATAATCGCGTTACATGCCACGCTCACAAGCAGACGTACACCTACATTAATCGCGTTACATGCCACTCTCACAAGCAGACGTACACCTACAATAATCGCATTACATGCCACTCTCACAAGCAGACGTACACCTACAATAATCGCATTACATGCCACTCTCACAAGCAGACGTACACCTACAATAATCGCGTTACATGCCACTCTCACAAGCAGACGTACACCTACAATAATCGCGTTACATGCCACTCTCACAAGCAGACGTACACCTACAACAATCGCGTTACATGCCACTCTCACAAGCAGACATACACCTACAACAATCGCGTTACATGCCACTCTCACCAGCAGACGTACACCTACAACAATCGCGTTACATGCCACTCTCACAAGCAGACGTATCCTGACAATGATCGAGTTAATTGCTACACTGTGATCTATTTTACAAGTGATATTGTCACAATGTTTAACGGCCAAAAACAAATACAAACCAGTTAAAATAAACAAAACAAATACAAACCAGTTAAAATAAACAAAACAAATAATGAAAAGAAGAAATCCTAATGCATTGATTATGTAAATCCAATGGTACTCAAATGGATAATATAAATATTTCGGTTGTCAAATTAAAGCCTCCAGTCATATTTTTGGGCCCGGCATGGTCAGGTGGTTAGGGTACTTGACTCGACTCAGGTCGCGAGTTCGAACCTCCGTCACATGCTCGCCCTTTCAGCCGTGGAGGTGTTATAATGTTAAGATCAATCCCACTATTCGTTGGTGAAAGAGCAGCCCAATAATTGATGGTGGGTGGTGATGACTAGCTGCCTTCCCTCGGGTCGTATACTACTAAATTAGGGACGGCTAGTGCAGATAGCCCTCATGTAGCTTTGCACGAAATTATAAACAAACAACAAAACACAAACAACTTTTGACATTGCAAGGTTTCAATGTACAAGATACTCCAGTTTAACTTAATGCAGACTGAGTACGTATCAAACCTCGTGTTTAGCACACTAAACTTTACTTTTAAATATGACTAAATAACAACAATTATGCAGCCAGTCAAAGCACGTTATGATAAATATTAAACGAAAAAAAACTATATCGGTTCCTCTTTGCCAGTGGTTCGTAACCTGGGTTCAATCGAACCCCAGGGGTTCGGTGAGTCAGTCTCAGGTGTTCGGCGGAGGTCAAGACACACACACTGTGTGTGTGTCCGTTCCGTTCACCCCACTCGTATGATTCGTGACGTCATGCTCCACTTGGCCATCATTGACTGCGGCTGATCACGTCACATCATTTGGCCTTAATGTCTGTGCTGCAGGGAACTTCGTGCGCTTAGCAGTCGACTTGTGACTGTAGTAATCGTGCGTCATTTGTGATTTTTTTTCCCTAATCTTTCAATCCCTTCATACTAACTATGTCGAGCAAAACCAAAAAGTGGTCGGACGAATACGTACAATATGGATTCACGTGTATATCGGAACATGATGAGAGTTAGCGTCCTCAATGCATGATTTGCAATGCTAAGTTGAACAATTCTAGTCTTGCACCAGCAAAACTAAGAGAACACTCCAAAAAGCTGCATGGAGATGGGAAATACAAGAACACAACGCTTGCTGAATTCAAGGTAAAGAGAGCCAGGTTCGATGAAAAGGCTACTTTGCCTGTTCTCGGCTTTGTACCCATCGACAAACCGATCCTCACAGCATCGTACGAAGTTGCGTACTTGATCACAAAGCAGGGCAAACCACACACCATGGGTGAAACACTCGTGAAACCAGCTGCGTTGAAGATGGCAAATATCATGCTGGGAAAAGCTGCTGAAAATAAGTTATCCCAAATTCCTCTTTGAAATGACATCATCATCAGCAGAATAGATGACATGAGCGATGACATCTTGGCTCAAGTAGTTGCAGATCTGATTTCAAGCCCAGTAAAATTCAGCCTTCAACTCGACAAGACCACCGACGTTTCCAATCTAAGCCAGCTTGTTGTATTCGTGCGCTATGTGAAGAACAACGAGATAAAATATTTTTTATTTTCTAAGCCTCTTACAACAACAACTAAGGCAGTCGACGTGAAGAAACTTGTGGATGACTTCTTCAGAGACAACGATCTTTCGTGGGATATGGTTTCTGCAGTTTGTTCGGGCGGAGCTCCAGTCATGCTGGGACAAGACTCTGGTTTTGGTGCGCTGGTGAAAACTGATGCACCACACATCATTGTAACGCACTGTGTTCTGCACACGCATGCGTTGGCAACAAAAACATTGCCTCCAAAACTGGCAGAAGTATTAAAATTGTAGTGGAATGTGTGAACTTTGTGCGAAATAGTGCCCTGAAGCACCGCATCTTCAAAAAACTGTGTAATGAAATGGACTCTGAATTCGAGGTACTTCTGTACCATTCTAAAGTTCGATGGTTATCCCGGGGAAAGGTGTTTAATCGTGTTTTTGCCATGCGTGTGGAATTAGTCCTGTTTTTGCGAGACCATCAACATTGTCATGCAGATTGCTTCAAAAAATCTGAGTTCATTTTCATTTTAGCGTACATGGCCGATATCTTCAATGCTCTCAATCATCTCAATCAACAGATGCAGGGCGGTGGAGTCAACATCATCGAAGCGAAAGAAAACCTGAAGGCTTTTCAAAAAAGTTACCGTTATGGAAATGACGAACAAAGAATGATAACTTCGCAAACTTTCCCCTGCTGGACGACTGTGTAAGTAAGATTGAAGATGTGTCTGAAATCAGAGACATTTCTGTACCCGGGGAACTGAAGCAAGCAATTGCCATACACTTAGATGAGCTCGCAAAGTCTCTCAACGGATACTTCCTCACTAGAGGGTGATATCCAGCATGAGTGAGACAGCCGTTCACGTTTAATGTTGGGACAGCAGATGTCAATGATGAATACCTCGACGAAATCATTAAACTTCAGCAGAGCCAGGTTCAACAGCAACTTTTCAGAACAACAATGCTCTCAACGTGTTGGTGTCACCAAATCGTAGCGTACCCTCTTATTGCTAAGAAAGCCCTTGAAATACTCATACCGTTTGTTACAACGTATATTTTCCTATGGCAAAACAATTAACAAATAAAATTTATAAATGCGAGTTTTATGTATTTGTATCAACAACTGTTTCAAAAACAATTATATACATTAAGTACATTATGAAAAGTATTCTAATCAATAATAACATACACAGTAGAAAAAACAAAGTATAATATATAACAAGATCGCTGAACGTTATTCGACAGAAATAACACTGTTCCAGCAAAATTAAAATGCATTTTTTTGCCCTAAAGAAACTTTCGCAATATATGTAGTATAACATGTATGAATATTAGAAGTCAGCTTCTGAAAATTCAGACATTTAGGCTCCATGAATCTCGTTTACTTTCAACACAAACCCACATTCAGAGTTATCTGCGTTTTGTCCAACGCAAAGAATCGAACCTCGGATTTTTATCGGATATCATCGAACCGCTGATCAATCGAGGAGTAACACATAATTGTAAAAAGGCAGTTATACAAATAATTTTTAAGAATAAACATCATTTATTACACAAAATGCTTTTTAAATGTGATTCTCTTATGATGTATAACAAATATATAATATACAAAAGCTGTGTATTTAAAGAGTGCGTTAAAGATTGTATTTTATTGTAATAAATAAATTAATTCGATTCAATTCACACAAGTCGCTAAAACTAACAAATCATTTTAGTGATAGTTTATGTTCGTCTGACGCCAACAAACATTTCTGTAACTTAGCTGAATTACTTCCAGAATCGAAATTAATTATTTAAATTCTGTAACCAATTTTAATCACGAAGAACCAATTGTTCTTCACAAATATCTATTTTCAAGACCGAAAAAAATACACTCACTGTCTTGTATTGGAAATCAAAGCTTACGTTTCGTTGTAAATTGACGATAAATTAATAACTCCGGAATTCACGAAAGAATACCCATATCAGGTATGAAATAATTTCCGATATTAAACCTACGCACTTGTAACACCATCTGTTCAATTATTACAGTCAGCAGTGAACACTGAAAACAGATCATGTGATCCTTTACAGTTTGGTTTGGTTTGAATTTCGCGCAAAGATACATGAGGGCTATCTACACTAGTCGTCCCTAATTTAATAGTGTAATGCTAGAGGGAACGCAGTTAGTCATCACCACCCACCGTCAACTCTTGGGCTACTCTTTCACCAGCGAATAGTGGGATTCACCGTAAGATTATAACGCCCCCAACGACTGAAAGGGCAAGCATGTTTGGGCCTTTAAAGTAAAACTGATTGCAATCAGAACGAAAAGGCTGGTCCGCTTAATAACGGGAAATTCCATAATATATTAACCGCAAAATAATTCTATTCTCTCTGACTACTGAAATCGTGATATGTATTTCAGAACGGCTGGTATGGGTATTAGCACTTTTATTGACAAGGAGTGTTACTGACAAAAGTGTTAATACCCATACCAGCCGTATATACACAAATAGTTATACTTAATGATTCCTATTTAAGAAAAATACAATTAGAATGTATGCTTAACACGTTACAATGATAATTTGCCTTTACTGGAGAGTTAATTCCATAAATACTTTAAATTTCATGCTATGGATAATTTCACCGACTCTTAAATATTGTAATTCAATCAAATCGATATATCATGCACTAATATTACCGAAAAACAATAGATAAAACTACGTTTATTCTATTATGTAATGTGAGTTCTTCTGCTACTCTTATTTTTCAATAAAATTTCACTACCTGATGAATATTTTAATATCTAAACTAAAACATTCTCTCACTGGTATTAATAAAAATAAGACACAGAACACAACAAGTGAGCATTGAATATACGTTGCTAGAACGTGAAAAGCCTTCCCACCTAAGTGAATAAACGGTAACTCTCACACCGCAAAAACTGGGTTTCAATACTCGCGGCGGGCACAGCACAGATACAGATAGTCCATTACCATCTTGTAATGTATCTTTTGTAAGTGATTACAAAATGAAAATAGCTAACTCGAATTATTAAAGATAAAATATTAGCTATAATATACTTATCAGAAAGTTGGAGTTAAAGTACAACCTAGTACAGAAATAAAGTAAACAACAGATACATGTGTGTATCAGTGACATTTAAATAAGAACTTTTATACAGTTGTGCATTTCAAGACGCTAGTTTACTTATATAAATGGCCATTTGTCACACAATGTTGCCCGGCATGGTCAAGTGGTTAAGGCACTCGACTCCTTATCCGAGGGTCACGGGTTCAAATTTCCGTCATACCAAACATGCTCGCCCTTTCATCTGTGGGGGCGTTATAATGTAACGGTTTTCTCACCCTATATGATTACAAGTATTATTTTTAATTAATACACTTTGTAAGCAGTTTTAATTCACACGTTGCGACTTTCTATAGATATATACAAAAGTACCGTCAAACTAAGTAAAGATAAAACTACTTTACAGAGTCTAAATTAATTAGCATCTTAATTAATTCCCTTTTCTGTGTTATAATGTTTTGTTATATTGAATTTCGTTTGGTTTTATTTTATAACTGACAATATTTTAACAGAGTCATGTTACATGCGATTATGAAGTTATAACTTTGACAAAGGTGTATGTGGTCCGGCATGGCCAAATGCCTTAACCTGGTTCGATACCCGTCACACTAAACATGGTCGCCCTTTCAGCCGTGGGGGCGTTATAATGTGTCTTTCAATCCCACTATTCGTTGGTAAGAGAGTAGCCCAAGAATTGTTGGGGGGGTGATGACTAACTGCCTTCCCTCTAGTCTTACACTGCTAAATTAGGGACAGCGCAGATAGCCTTCGTGTAGCTTTGCGCGAAATTCAAAACAAACTAAACAATATTCAAATATCTCGAGTACGAAATAGCAATTGATAACTTTATCGATAAAAACGTCAGATGATTATTAACTGGGAAAACAAAACTTTACAACCTTAGAGGTTTTGTAAGCATCTTACATGTAGACGTTTACAGTACAAAGCGTTTTGTATCAATTGCAGGTATCTATTTTTATGTTTGTTTGTTTGATGTTAAGCACAAAGCTACATAATGGGCTACCTTTGCTGCCTGCAAAGAGCACCGGCACACGGCTTGTAGTATTGTCCGCAGACATACCACTGTTACCATTGCAGATTGTTGGCGGTGGGGGCTTATTCCCTTCTTGTAGCGTGAAAAATTAAAAATTATTTTCTTAATCAACATAAAAGTAAAATAAATTCTGATACTTTCCCTGGCTATCCCCGTGACCTGCCCCTACAGCAACCCTCTTACTGAAATTTAGTTGAAGTATAGTTATTTACAACTGCATACGGCACCTGAAATAGAACGTTAAGAAAAAGAACAGCAAAGCCGATAATAATATTACCAAATTACCTTCACCGTATGACCTAATATAAAAAAAGATAATTTTCTACAAATATTTAAACTGTAATAGGTTACAAAAGAAACAACAGAGTGTTCAAGGAATATAAACGGTATGAAAAATACTTCGCAAAAAGTAAATACGTTCAAGCTTCACAAGAGTTAATGCAGTAAACCCACATATAAGTGAAGGAAACAATAAATAACGTCTGTGGAGTTTAGATGGTCGCCTATCAAAATGACTCCATCGGATGATTTTGGAACATAAAATAAAAGGAGCAATACATCAAAGAATGTTGTGCAAATACGTATAAAAACTAGGAGGACACTCAGTAGAACGCATAACTACACCATACAGCTTTGATCGACCCTTAAAATAATGAAAATGTATCCGTACGTTCGTCGTTATCAGCTGACACGGACCATTTTTAGCAGAAAATTAAGGATGAATATTCTATACAAGTCCACCAAGTTTCATCAAAATCAGTGCAAAAACAGTGTGAAAAACCGATCCCCATGTTAGCAGATAGTTATGTGTTACAGCTTCGTGACTTTGCTGTAATATTGACAATCAAACACTAACCGTTTCTAAGGTGGATCATAGCCGGAATGTATACCAACTTTCTTCCAAATCCATTCAGCCGTTTTTGGAGAAATTTTGCTTACAAACACACACGCACACAGAAATGAAAAATATAACGTCCGCCACCTGGCGGAGATAAAGAAGCTTGTTAGGAAACTCGTTTGCTTGTTTGGGAATTTCGCGCAAAGCTACACGAGGGCTATCTGCGCTAGTCGTCCCTAATTTAGCAGTGTAAGACTAGAGGGAAGGCAGCTAGTCATCACCACCCACCGTCAACTCTTGGGCTACACTTTTACCAACGAAGAATGGGATTGGCCTTTACATATAACGCTCCCCGGCTAAAAGGACTAGAATGTTTGGTGCAACGGGGACTCGAACGTCTTAATCCACATGGCCACAACGGGCCACTGTTAGCAGACAGTCTGATGTGCACGAAAACGTCAGTAGTTTATTATACCTGATATAAATACTACAAGGAATTTTAGATAGGAAGTCGCTAATAAATATAACTTGTTTCATCAAAATCAATATCTGCACTCATGTTACACATCTGTAAGTAATGGATATTTCGTTTTACTTGAATCCCAAGACGAGCGTAGTTCGCTGTTTTCTTCACAAGAGAAACAGAATTTTTATTGCTGCCGGATTATTCTGGCAAACCGTTTGTCAGAAAACATTACGTCAAGAAAACAAAAGCACTAACTTTCTCTTGTCGAAACTAGTACTCGATTAATGGGAAAAACAGTATGAAAATATACATGGAACAGTTCGATATTCTTAAACATTATATAGAACCATGTTATTTAAATTGATTGATTGATTTAGTGTTTTATGGCACAAAGCAGCGAGGCTATCTGCGCCAGACATTCGGTAAAAATGTAAAAAAATAAATAAATAAATAAATGTAGTAACAGACATAAATGGAACTGAAGGTAAAACAAAAAAGGATAAAACCAATGTTGACACCTAGTCTACAATGTTAAGATAAAAGGTAGAGTATAAGAAGTTGTAAGGTATTTACTCTAGCAAAAAGGTAATGATCATAACCCGCCAGGAAGATTAACAGGTAAGTTCAAGAACCACCGTCAATCACCTGAAGTTGGCCTTTCCAGTCCTGGTTCTGGGTTATGTGTCATAGCAGCTATTATCAAAATGTAAAAGAAAGTAAATGTTTTAAAAGACACTCCGCAAAATCGTAATAATGAGTAGCCAAATGTCCAGTAAAAGGATAAAGTCAAGTAAATGGAGTAAAATTTGTAGAAGTAATTGAAGATAAAAGCAAAACGGCAATTAAGACAGAAAATGGCGTAAAAACAAATGTTGACATCCAGTCAACAAAGTTGTAAAGAACTACCTGTAGCAGAATGGTAATGATCGTAACCCGCCAGGAAGACTAACAAGTAAGTATAAAAACCACCGTCAGTCACCTGAAGTTGGTCTTTCCAGTCCTGGTTCCGGGTTATGAGTCAATATGGCCAGTACTAAAAGTTAATTAGTAAAAGTGTGAAATGATATGCAGTAAAGTATAATAACAACTCGCCAGGATGACTAACGAGTAGTTCAAACGGATAGTTCAAACAGGAGCGTTAGTCACCTGAAGTTGGCCTTTCCAGTCCTGGTGTCGAGTTATTTAATGTTCTGGCTATTGTCCAATGTCAAATTGAATGAGAGAGATTAAAACTGTAAAAAAGGAACCACAATTAAAAAGGTGTAATGAATAAACATGCAACACTTAAATGAGATTAAAAAGGTTAATGGCCATTAAAAAATTAAAAACATTATCAAGGTGGACAGAGTCACCATCACCAATAACTCTGTCCAATGTTACAGATTGACCCTGGGAAAAAATATGTTTAAAATATTGCCGTCGTTGAGAATTGTAATGCTGGCAAGAAAGTAAAACGTGGCTGACAGTGATTTGAGTGTTACACAAACTACACATTGGTGCATCAGTTCCAGATAAAAGAAAATGATGAGTTAAAAAACTGTGACCAATGCGTAGCCTAGTGAGAACAACTTCCTCCTTCCGAACTTTACGGAAGCTAGATGGCCAAAGTCCAATTTTGGGTTTGATTTGAAAAAGTTTGTTGTCACGTTGCTCACTCCAAGTGGACTGCCAGCTGGCACGGAGCCGACCCTTGAAGATAACACCATAGTCCATGTACGGAATAGGCATAGGAGTGATGGTGCTGAAGCAGACATATTTAGCTGCCATGTCTGCAAGCTCGTTCCCGCGAATACCAACATGGCCTGGTATCCAGAAAAACTGGATTGAAGTAGCTGCTAATGAGAAACGGGCCAGTCGGTTACGAATATCAGCGAGAATAGGATGTGAGCCAACGTGTAGCGATTCCAAGGCAAGTATAGAACTAAGCGAATCAGTATAAATAGTGCAGTTGGAGTACTGCTCAGCTGCAATATGATCCAGGGCAAGAGATATGGCATACAGTTCAGCAGTGAACACAGAAGCTGTAGAAGGGATTCTGCGTGCAACTACTGATCCATAGCAAACCATAGCAGAGCCCACTGAATTACCTGATTTGGAACCATCTGTATAAATAGGAACTGAATGATTGTTTGAAAGATATTCATTGAATAAAAGACGGTACTTCCAATCTGGAGTATCTGCCTTTTAGGTGACTGAAAGAAAGGTCACATTTGGGGCTGTAATAAGCCATGGTGGGATGGGCCGACCTGTGGAACATGCAATGTTATCCAAGGACAGACCCAATTCATCCAATTGCTTCCGGATGCGAAGGCCAAACGGAGCAATGACAGATCGTCTGTTCTGAAAAAGTACTGCCCACCGAGGAAGGAAAACACATTTCCAGGTGGGATGCTTTGGTAAGGAATGAAGTTTCGAAGTATATTGTAAAGATAGTTGCAAACGGCGAAGGTGTAGAGAAGGTTCATGAGATTCAGTGTATATACTTTGAACTGGAGAGGTACGGAAAGCCCCAGTGCAGAGTCCAAGTCCTTGGTGATGAACGGGGTCCAGCATCTTTAAGGCTGAGGGTCTGGCAGAGCCATAGACCATTGATCCATAATCGAGTTTCGATCTAATAAGAGCACGATATACCTTTAAGATTGAACAGCGATCTGCCCCCCAACTGGTAGAAGAGAGAACACGGAGGATGTTCAGTGCTCTTGTGCATTTGACCCGAAGCTGCTTTAAGTGTGGTATAAAGGTCAGTTTACGATCAAAGATAAGCCCCAAGAACTTAGTCTCAGGGAACACTTGCAGCAAAACGTCACCGATACGGAGTTAAGGATCAGGGTGAATACCCCATTGGCGACAAAAGTGCATGCAAACGGTTTTAGAGAGAGAAAAATTAAAGCCGTTCACCATAGTCCACTTCAGTACACGATTGAGGTTAGTTTGTAGTTGCCGCTCAATATATTTATATTCGACGACTGACACGAGATGTGAAAGTCGTCAACATAGAGCCTGTTTGCAACAGTGAGAGGGAGTTGTTCAGTGATGGCATTTATCTTTATACTGAAGAGTGTAACACTCAATACACATCCTTGAGGGACTCCAAGTTCCTGTACAAAAGAACGGGAAAGTGTCGAACCCACACGAACCTGGAATCTCCTGTCCATTAAAAATTTTTTAATAAACATGGGTAGATGGCCACGTAACCCATATGTATGGAGGTCTCGTAAAACGCCATACCTCCATGTTGTGTCATAAGCCTTCTCAATGTCAAAGAATATTAATACAAGATGTTGGCATTTGAGAAAGGCTTCTCTGATTGATGTTTCAAGTCAAATTAAGTGGTCTGTGGTGGAGTGCTGTCATTGGAACCCATACTGGGTGGGCGAGAGAATGTTCTTTGATTCAAGGAACCAAACAAGACGAGCATTAACCATCCTTTCTAATGTCTTACAGAGACAGCTTGTCAAAGCAATTGGACGGTAGTTTGAAGGAATCTTGGGATCTTTCCCTGGCTTAGAGAAAGGTAAAATAATAGCCTGGCGCCAAGCATCAGGAAAAACATTCTTCTGCCAGATCCGGTTGAAAACAATCAGAAGGACATTAAGAGAAGCAGGAGATAAATGGTGCAGCATGTCATAATGAATATCATCAGGTCCAACAGACGTACTGGCAGACCGATGAAGGGCCATTTTTAGTTCCACCAGGGTAAAAGGACGATTATAGTCAAAGAAACAGTTAGTTCGAAAGGAAAGAGGTGATCGCTCCGCCCGAGTCTTGATGGCCAGGAAGGTGGAGGAACAAGCAGAAGTGCTAGATACCCGGCAAAAGCTTTCACCTAGAGTGTTAGCGATGTTCCGAACATCAGTCACCTCCTGACCATCAGAGAGTAAGATCGAGAGGGGGATAGAATTGTAGTGTCCATTAACCTTTCGAATCCTGTCCCATATGATCTTGGAACTGGTGGTAGAAGATATACTGGTTGTGAACTTAATCCAAGATTCCTTCTGGCTGTGACGTCTTACCCACCTAGCATGTGCACGGGCCCGTTGGAAAGCAACCCGGTTTGAAAGTGTGGGATATCTACGAAAAGTATCCCAGGCCCGCTTTGAGCCTTCCGTGCTAAGTGGCAAGCAGGATTCCACCACGGACGAGGATATCGTGGAAAACGTGTCGAGGTTTTAGGAATACACTGAGCAGCTGCATGTGTAATACAGTCAGTTACCGCTGCTACACAGTCGTCTATTGATGGCTGATTTACGATGGCAGGATCAAGTTCTGCGAGAGCAGTGAAAGTGGACCAGTCTGCCTGATCCAGCTTCCACCGGGGCACGCAGGTAGGGTGGCATCGACCACGGCCAGTCTCTCTTATAAGGATTGGAAAATGATCACTGCCTAGTAGATTATTGTCAACCCTCCACGAAAAATGGGAAAATAATGAAGGGGAGCAAACTGAGAGATCAATAGCGGTAAAGGACTGACTAGGTGCATGAAAGTAAGTGGAAGAACCAGTATTGAAAAGAGAAAGATTGTGATCAGAGAGCATCCGCTCTACAGATCGGCCCCTCCCATCAATAATAGCACTTCCCAGAGGGATGATGTCCATTAAAATCCCTAGGATTAGAAACGGAGATGGCAATTGTTCAACGAGAGCATCCAGATCTGATTGATCATATGTCTTTCCAGGGGACAGGTACAGAGAACAAACAGTGATGGTATGACCCAAGGAAATACGGATGGCTACAGTCTCCAAGGGTGTGTTGAGTGACAAAGACAGGGTGGGCACGTGTTGATCAACCAACAGTGCCACCCCTCCATGTACTCGACCATCACACAACCTGTCATTTCTGTACAGAGAAAACTGCCGAATGGAGACAGTATCAGCAGTTTTGAGAAATGTTTCTTGTAAAGAAAGACAAACAGGATGGTAGGAAGCAATCAGCGTTTTGATATCATCCAGATTAGAACGTAAACCTCGACAGTTCCATTGTATCAAGGTGGCCATTTTTAAGAACGGGTAGGTGAAGTGGCTGGAGAACCCTTCGGTTTACGACCACGTCTTTTTTCTTTACTGTCTTTAGTTGGAGGAGGTCTATCAACCTCCATGGATCCTGCTCTGTGTCGGGTGGGCAGGTTTTTGTTATTGGAAGGGGAATCTAGTGACTGAGGACGCGAACGAATAATTGTGTTGTCTCTTGTGGTGGGAGAAAAAGATGTATCAGAAGAAATTCCTGTATTTGAAACTGAAGGACGTGGATCTTGAGGTTTGTTGAAAGGTATGGGAGGAACAGAGATGGGTGTGGAAGTCGATTCATCAACCTTTTTAACCAAGGAGGTCAAAAGGCTTTTCATTTGTTTTGAAAACGATTCTCTTGGAGGCACAGAGAGATCTGTCTGCACTCCCACTGTAGTTGTGGAATGAAGTGCAGCAGCATATGTCCGAGATGGAGTTGTGGACAGCAATTTCCGAGCCTCAGGATAACTAATGTTATGTGTCGTTTTCAAACGCTGCACCTCTTTTTCCTCCAACCATTTTGGGCAAGAATGAAAGTATGAGGGGTGAGAACCATTGCAGCTTACGCAATGTGGGTTCATGTCACAGTCATAGGCATCGTGGTCCTTGCCTCCACAACGAGCACATGTCAGGGAACCACGACAAGATGTCTTTGAGTGGCCGAATCTCTGACATTGGAAACATCGAAGAGGGTTTGGTATGTATGGCCGAACCCTGCAAATGAGATAACCTGCCTTGATGGTGGCAGGTGCACGTGGTGAAGTAAATGTTAAAACGAGGGTATTTGTTGGCAGTGTAATTCCATCTTTGCGAGTGGAGATGCGCCTCACTGCAGAAACTCCTTGAGTGGAGAGACCAGCGAGAATCTCTGACTCAGGAACGTTCTTCAAATCCCTTTCAACAATAACTCCTCGTGAAGAATTCAAGGCAGCATGGGGTGTAACCTCAATAGGTATATCCCCAATTGCCTTTGATTTCAACAGGAGTTCACTGTGTTGGGATGTGGATGTTTCAACTAATATGTCACCAGATCGAAGTTTCTTTACTGATTTTGGAGAGCCAGCAAGTCCCTCTAGTCCCTTTTGAATAAAAAAAGGGGACATTTGCCCTAAAGGTTTTTCCGAAAGAGAATGTAATATAAGAAAATGAGGTACATGTGTTACTGATGTTGAAGATTGCTGTTCTGAGTATTCAAGACGTGGTCGCTTACCCATTGACTGTTTTTTACAATTTTATTTACATTTTTTGAGGATCCATAGGAAAAGGAAAAAATTTCGGTACCCACTGACCCCACCCACCATGGAGCCCTACAAGGGGACGCACTACAAAGTCACGCAAGGACAATGCAGCAACACCAGGGTTTCGTGAGCACTATACCAGCATCAGGCACAATGTCCACAACACCCGTTGAGAACTTCCAACACTGGTACTTGGTTGACTCTAGCCCAAGTGGACCAGCCGATTGACCCAAGGGGGGCCGCCCGTCTACAGGAATTCGAGGCCAAAGTGGTGTGTTAGGGTTGGACCCCTCAACCACCAGGATCTTCTCCTCCCCTTCACGGGTCGCCACGCACGGCAAACACGTGGGTGGATGTTTAGATCCCAGAGAAGGTAACCAGATAGAACAGAACCTTCCCTGGGAGGTCCCCTCACCACGTACAGGAATCCACACCGAGGGGTGTTACTTAAAACTAGCTGGAGTACACTTCCCTTGGACGGAAGTTATGTAAATTCGTGATTAATGAAAGGTTATCTTAGAGCACGAAACGTTGCTTCTCTTAAATGTAGTTGTAAAAAAAAAAGTAAAAAATGCCTATAAAACTGCAAAACACAAAATATAAAACCGCAAATTTGCACGTATTTCTACACGGACCCAACACACCTTCATACCAAACTTGGCAAAGATCCGTCAACAGTAGTAGTAGTAGTGATAAAAAAAAGTTAAAACGTCCGTGAAATCGCAAAATGCAAAAACTGAAAATCTGTATACAACCTGCAAGGATCTAATGAACCTTCACACCAGTTACAGTGAAGATCCATCCACATCCTTCGAACTAGGTGCACGGACGTACAACAGACTTATAGAAGTTCATGCGTTTTATTTTATCGCTTCTACATCGTAAAAAAAATATATTTTGTTCATAGCGTTTACCTGGCATCAACAGGTGAAATGAAAGGTAAGCTTCATTTTATGTCGCAACTGATGACGTCAGATAAACCTTGTGAAACGTTGTAAACAACATAAGCAAAAGTTTCACTGTGAACAGCGGGGGTATGTATGTTCGATATTCTAACGAGTACAGAAAACAAAAATTAGCGACACGCTTTATGTCAAGAGATAAGTTTCAATCGCTCAAAAATCACACTATAGAAATGAATACAACCTGCTAGACCGTTTTCGTAAAATTTTCATATCTTTGTTGTGACGATTTGATACAAGCAGCTTGTTTGTTTGTTTGTAGTTGAGAGCAAGGCTGCACACTGGGCTATATGTGCTCTGCCCAACACAGAGTTATCTGCGTTAGTCGTCCCTAGTTTTTGAACCGAGAAGAAGGGAGAAATCTAGCTAGTCAACACCATGCCATCTGATGAGCTGCTCTTATCTGACCGAAGAGTAGGATTTGACTACCATTCTTATAACACACTCAAGGCCCAAAGTATGGAACGCGATTTATTTTTATTTATTTGTGTATTTTTGCGATAATGTAGCGCAAACATTGACGTAAATATCCACAGTCCGGCATGCTAACTACTAGTTTACGCTCGAGCCTATTATAATGGTAACTTTATATACGAATGTAGTAATATTATCAAAGTGCTTCACTTTTATTTATGTTTAAGTATCTATATTTTGGTATAAGAATAATTTATTATTTTACAACAAAACTGTTCTGTAATTACTGAAGTTTATATTATCACATTCATGATAAACACAACCTGCATTTCCATTTTGTAACTAAACTGTTAGGATAAAAACAAATCACCTCAACTGAATTTCACAGACTGATGAAGTAAATAATTATTAACAAAGGTTATCATACTTTCAAACAGATTTATGAAGTAAATAATTATTAACAAAGGTTATCATACTTTCAAACAGACTTATGAAGTAAATAATTATTAACAAAGGGTATCATACTTTCAAAGATTATTCATAATTTTATTATCCTTAACCCTGGTATTTTTCACCAAAGTGAATGACATCGAGTCTGATATAAGCTTTAAATTAAGGACAGATAAAATCGAATTTTTGTAGGTATTACCTTCCCCCTGACGCTACTAATAACCCAGCAGACAAGAATGTGGGCTTATAACGTTAAATGTTGGGTTTAGATACTCTGCGGTATTTAGAGCTCAAACAGCCAGCCCACAAACACAAATACTCGCCCACTCCTGAAGTTTAGGTTAGCCTGTGACGTTTCCAGTGTTTGTTTGTAAATCACAAAGCTACACAATAGGCTATCTTTGCTTTGCCCACCACGGGTATCGAAACTCGGATTCTACCGTTGCATGTCCGCAGACATACCACTGTGCCACTGAGGGGGGACGTATCAATATATTTTTTTATAATACTAATACAATAAAAACATGTAACGTTGAACGAAATGCTCTTTTTGTACATGCAAAAAGAATCGAATACGTAATTACTGCTTTGAGGCACATGCCGTCATGTCCTCCTTGAATTTAATCTGCTTTCCACGAGATATGCATAGGAATATAACTTACACTGGACTTACTTCTCTCCATTTGTTTAGTATAATAAGATATTACTGTCAACATTTTTATTTCTCAGACAGCAGAATCAATATTCTATAACGTATCATTTACGACTTCTGCTTTTAGTTTGTGTTACACACATTACACAAGCCTGCGAATATAAACTCAAAAATTGTTTTGGTTTTAATAATTTTTCCATCAGTACTCTATGCACACTTAAAAAATAATATACTCTTTTCTTATCACGTAAGGATTTTGTTTACAAATTGATAAGAAAATAAATCTTTTACTTAGATCAAACTTATAACAAATTCACCACAAATATTAGAGAACAAGTTTGGGCCATTTACAGAACCTCGTTGCCATAGAAACAAATAAATATTTTTAAAAATACAAAAATAAATGTCAATGTGTACACACAAATAAATACTATCCAGAAATGATACGTCATGCGTCCTGTTAACCGTTAATATACTAGCGGCGTGTTTCTCGTGGGTTCTAGAACTATCGATAAGACTCTTACGTTGCGATTTGTCTACGGAAATTTAGAGCTTGTAGTTGTGAACAATTTAAGCATAACAAAATGTGACCGATTTCAACGAAAATTATTTATTTATGTAAAAGTACGTATGACGTTAAGTGAAAAGTCTATATTTGATGGTGAAAAATGGATATCATTTTCGGATTCAGCGTACAGAATTACTGTATAACACGCAAACATTTCAAAACAATAAAACCATTGCAGGCCTGTGTTATCTATGAAAGCCTAGGCCCGGTAGGCTAGGTGGTTAAGGCGCTCGACTTGTAATCTGAGGGGAGCGGGTTCAAATTCCCGTAACACCAAACATGATCGCCTTTTCAAACAAATGAATAACCTTCTCTATTTCTGAACTGACAGACTGCAAAGAATGCCGTTAGTGAACAACCAACCACTAACCCTGGGGCTTCTTTTAACTGAATGAACAGTGATATTTGACTATCACTCTTATAGCGGGCCCACTGCCCAAAGGTGCAGTTTTTCGGCAATGAAACACCTTTTGGAATCACATTCCATCCACGCTAAGTAATAAGCCACGACTGGACGTCACAACAACAGGTTAAAACAAAAACCGATAAAACCAGATAATAAGAATGGGATTTTTCTTATTGTTCAGATTTAACTGCCAAAACAGATCTGATTTATAAACATTAAGAGTATTTTCAGTTAAATATCTTCAGGGCTTCTAGTTTTCCAAACGTTGTTTTTCTATGTTATTTATATGGTTTGTCCACCTGATTAAACCTAATATCATAAGCGAGGCTAAAAAGTTCACCTGATGTAGTTACGTGAAGCAAGGTTCCATAAAGATGCAACTGTGCAGGGTTCTTTCCAATCTTTGATGATTTATCAAAACTACCAACCCGAGTTTTTCTCATTTTTTGTGCATTAATTTTTATTGCGTTAAGCTATTCTTCTGTTTAACTTGAAAGAGGTTGAATGTTATTGAGGTGTGTGTGTGTGGTTTCATATAGCAAAGCCACATCAGGCCATCTGCTAAGTCCACCGAGGGGTTATTGTGATACAAGAGAATTATCTAGGGAATCTTCTGATCACTACATCATATGGAAATTGAAATGTAATAAAGTTGTTTTCATCCACAAATGGCATGCTGCTGACATACATATTAAACAGAACAGTGCTAACAGCTCCCTCCTCGTGGAAGAACTGCCTCATTAATGCCATTTTTCTCTAGATAGGAAAGTTTTTACACTTTACAAATTAGTCAAGTGAAGCCCATAGTGAATTAACCTGTTTTATTCCTGGTCCCCTTGGAACTCAGGTTGGTAAACGCTTAACCACTGAGTCGATAGCACGTTCATTTCACGATACATAACAGCTACAAAACGAAAATATTTATAAATATAAAAAGAAACATGTCCTTCTTTGAAATATTTCGTACATTTTTTGTCGGACATCAAATTAAAATATTTAAACTCAGATGAAACGAAAGACAGAGGAAACAAAACTATAAAAACAGTCTTTTCGTTCATTTGTAGAAAACAGATATCAGAGGCTGAAAGTTTATTTCAGACCACACAAAAAAAGGCTGGAAAATGCTCTCCATTTGTAAAAAACCAAAAATAAATTACAAATGTGTTCGGTTGTCTTGTAAACAAACAAAAAAGGAATTCTTTAGCATACTGTAAATAAATAAAAAATAAGAAATAAAAAATAATGAAAGCTAAAGGAAGAATTGCAATGAAAAAATATCAGTATAAACAAACATAGAATCTTTGTCAAGCATACGCAAAAACAATAATAAAATTGATTTTAGCAACGAACGTGAAATACAAAAAATTGTTTGTTTTGAATTTCGCACAAAGATACTCGAGGGCTATCTGTGCTAGCCGTCCCTAATTTAGCAGTGTAAGACTACAGGGAAGGCAGTTAATCATCACCATCCACCGCCAACTCTTGGTCTACTCTTTTACCAACGAATAGTGGGATTGACCGTAACATTATAACGCCCCTACGGCTGAAAGAGCGAGCATGTATGGTGCGACCGGGATTCGAACCCGCGTCCCTCGGATTACGAGTCGAATGCCTCAACACACTTGGTCATGCCGGGCCCAAAATATAAAAAAGTACTACCTCTTCATTACAGTTCAAAACAAAAAATATCTCACTTGTTAAAGTTATTTGAAATAGATTATGTTTCCATATCTTGTGTGTGTGTGTGTTTTCTTATTGCAAAGCCCCATCAAGCTATCTACTGGGCCCACCGAGGGGAATCGAACCCCTGATTTCAGCGTTGTAAATCCGTAGACATACCGCTGTACTAGAGGGAGGCATCCATATCCTCTATTAATGCTTCATTGTGCAAAGCTCTGCTACTTGATGGTGAAGACCCCTAGTATTTTTATATGTGTATGATTTCTTGGATAATTTCGCTTCTGAAAAAACTTCATAATTTCAAAAGTTAATAAATGTTTGTTGTAACTTTTAACACTATGTAATTACTCAATCCCGTAACTCAGTAACTTCCCCGATATGGCGAATTTAGTCATTAAGCAGTTTGTTGTAACTCTCCACCCCAAATCGAGTAATGTTTTATAACTCTCTACCTGGTACTGTGTAATGTATTATATCTCTCTACCCTATACTGCGTAAGGTGTTGTAACTCTCTACCCTGTACTGTGTAAATTGTTTTAACTGTGTACCCTATACTGTGTAATGTATTATATCTCTCTACCCTATACTGTGTAATTCGTAACTCTTTATCCAATACTGTGTCAATTGTTGTAATTCTCTACCCTATACTGTGTAAATTGTTTTAATTGTATATCCTATACTGTGTAATTTGTTGTAACTCTCTGTCTAATACTGTTCAGTATAGTAACTTAGCAACTCCCCAGATATGATGAATTTAGTCACTAAGCAACTGCTTCAGTTCGGTGTTAAAAATTATATAATTCTTTAAACTTAACTGGGTAGTATCTACAAGTTACCTTTAGTAATTCAGTTTCGCTACATCAGTTGATTAACGTAACAGGTATCACATAATAGTTCGTTGTTTGAGATGCAGGTATAAACCAAAGTTCTTCTGTTTAGTATCCACAAAGGAGTGAGTTACCTGTTGTGTTACTATACATGTTGCGAGATATATAATACCTTATACACTACTGTTATAAAAGTACCGCATAAGTTTAACATTACATGTTGCTTATGACCTTTTGCGAATTCCTTTACAACTTCCTATGCCTTATGACTTACAGGGAATTCCTTTACTATGATATGTTCCTTATGACTTACAGGGAATTCCTTTACTATGATATGTTCCTTATGGCTTGACGAATCAAATTAATCACAGTATATTCTGTACCTAAATCATTTCAGTCATACTACAACCCATGGTGACCAAACGTGGTCAAGTAGTTACTGAGCCGAAATGTGGAGCTAAATTCCTTGGACACTGTCCCTCCCGTTAACGCCCCATCAACTGTGTGACTGCGTTAAAAAGGCGAGATCAAATTCCACTATTCGGCCTGACAGCTGGCTGGGAGTGTTGTTTACAAGCTGCCTTACCTCTAGTCTTATCACTTCAAAATTATGGACGGCTAGCGCGAACAGTCATTGTGCAGTTTTGCGCACAATCCAAACAAACAAACTCGTTCCCAGTATCAGAGCACAATAACTTAACTCCTTTTTTATCATAGGCATTACGCTGTATCAGTAGTCTCGTGCAAAATTCGAAACATGCCAATTTAGCCTTTCTGTACCCTTATCATCAGAGAACAACTAACAAATTACAAGGCATAAGATTAACTGAACTACTCTACATCCTCGATTCGATTTGTTTGTTTTGAATTTTACGTATAGCTACATGAGGACTATCAGTGCTGACCATCCCTAATTTAGCAGTGTAAGATTAGAAGAAAGGCAGCAAGTCATCACCACTAACCACCTACTATTTTACCAACAAATAGAGGGATTGACCGTAACATTATAACGTCCTCAAGGCTGAATGGGCGAAAGTATTTGGAACCCGCGACCCTCAGATTACGAGTCGCACGCCTTAACACACTTGGCCATGCCGGGCCTCAAAACACGAATGCATGATGTGCCATGAAACCAAGAGCCAGTATCATTCCCGTTATTCAGTTCTGTTCAAAGCCGGTAATTTTTCTTTTGATAACAGATTCTAATAACTGGCTGCTTTAACCTCGTCAATAGGTCAAACTTGGTATTGATGGCTTTCCTAGATCCAAGGGGTTTCTGACCGTTTAATACATGGTAAATAAAAACTTTGGATTTAGGAAAACCATTACTATCTAGTTTGATCTACTGACAAGGTTAAAGCTGCCAGTCATCAGAATTCTGCTGCCAAAAGGAATTTGACTGACTTTAAACCAAACGCACCCTCTCCCCCCGGTGGCACAGCGGCATGTCTGCGGACTCACACTGCTAGAAACCTGGTTTTGGTACTCTTGGTCGGCAGAGCACACATAGCTAGTTGTGTAATTTTCTTCTTATCTATATGCACACCGAAAAACAATAATGATTCTAAATCTTATAGCACGCCCACAGTTGAAAGTGTAGTATAGCAGCACGAACTTCGAACTTTCTAATCCGTCACACAGGATGCTAACCAACGAACTATCCAAACCAAAGATTATGCCAACATCACTGTGTCCTAAGTGATTGTTCTGATAAAAACGTGACCAAATAGTTTCTAATGCTATAACGATAAATATAACGCTTGCCGAAATTCATGTTTGAGGCTGTACTGCGAATTCTCCTCACAACAGTAAACAATTCAATGCCTGTGTTTCCTTACTGATAAAAAAATGTGACATTGAACAATACGACTCGTATGTAAACAAAAAAAAATTAAAATGTAGAGTAAAATCATTAAACAAAGATCTTCAAAAGCAAACAAGGGAGAATCCTCAATAGCCACGGCTGTAATTAGATTTTAACTTGGCCAAGAGATGGAAGTATAAGCTAAAAGACTGTACTTGGAAAACGAAAAAAAACAACAAAAAACTCGGAGTCATTCTAGGAGCAGTTATGCCGCGGCTGAGAGAAAAACTATTCGCTTTTGTCTTATAGTTCGTTCAATTGCATGACAGCATACTTATCTATACAACAAAGCTATGTAAAGCTTTCGTTTCACTAAACCACAAGCTCGATGGTTTCACTTTCATAAGCTGCATGATATTACCCACGTGCTCGGTCTCTCGAGCATTCAGTCAAGTGGGGCGCTCTCCTCATTTTAATATTTGCTTACTGCAACTCAGAACGTCAAATTTGCATTTAAATTGACCAGACCTTTCACTTGGAGCAACACCAATCATCGCTAAAATTGTTGCTCAAATAACTAAATATAACTATATTTAATATAAAAAATAAAGGGCTCAAGTTCAAGAGTGTACAAGAAACCGACAGTTATTTATATTCAGTTTAACAAAATATACCCTACAGTAAAATTAGAAAGCGACATCTTGTTAGTGCTTTGTTTTCAATTAATGAAACTTATCAGTTCTTGTACTGAGTACGTCTATCAAACCTACGTATTTCCTTTTACTTCAATATGTATATTTTCATATAGGATTGTCCTCACAATAAAAACAGAAATTAGGTTTATTTTCACAGCCTATTAATTTAAAACATACAAGCTGTGTAACACGGTGTATAAGACTGTAAATACAAAGAGGTTGAATTACCATTACTGATAATATACTGAAAACATTCACGAGCTGCCTTACCATTGTGACATAAACATACATCATTTGTTACCACCATAATAATTTCGACTATAAGCATACATAAGCTGTATTATGGTGGTAACCTACAGTTCAATAACATTTAAATTAATTACTCAAGATGACTGCCACTACAACCATACATAGCTTGTATTACTGTAAATATTGTTACATCTTACTAGACGTTTTTTTGTCTGTATAACACGCCCATGACGTAATAAGCAATATATATTTGTTTTTTTGGGGAAGCTGCCCCAGGGCTATGTAAGCTAGCCTTTTATAATTTAGAACTGATAGTCAACACCACCTACTACAAACTCCTGGGCTAATCTGAAATGAGTTATCTGTGCTCTGCCCACCATGGAGGGGAAGGGGAAGGGGGCAAATGAAATAATAAAAAAAGTTGTTAAACTGTTCTTCTAACTCAAGAGATGAAAATACTGATATATGTATTGTTACTCTCAAATATAAAATTACAAAAACCAACATGCATCAACCCGTGGCAGCTGGGATGACATCTACTTCACCTTACGCAGATGTAACAAAATGGTGAACCAGAAATGATATAGCAACTCGTATATACAGCTAAAATAACAGTGATACTCAACTCTATTTATTCTTGACGTTATACGGAAACAACTAATGTCTTACTTCACTCCTAGGCCTGCGGTATTGTTTTAGTTTCTTGGACGAAACGGCATTTAAAAAAAAATGCTTTCGACTCCTGTAAGCGAAATCAAATCGGGAATTGGTCAGTTTTTCAGAGTTTCGGTTGAGAAGAACAGATGAAACGGTCATTCGTGGAGTTCAAAGACGACGATATTACAACAGTAAAAGCCGCATATGAAATACACAGAGCTCAATCATTTGTCATTTTAACACACACGTGCTACGATGAAATTTCGTATAAGCATATGACGAAGAAGACACCGAAACTTTACTGAAATTCTAGTTCTGCCATTTTGACGATAAACTGAATGCTGTTACACCACAAGAAGAAATCCATGTCAAACGATTTCAATGGTATCCGAAACAAAGGGTTTACTTGTGTCCACACGTAATACCATATCGGCGGTTACAGACTTATTCAATAGACGCTAGTTACAACGATAACCATGACAAGACCAGGCTGTATCAATGTAACAATTACAGCAAAGTCGTTTTCTTACACCATGTTGTTGCTGTTACGTACAAATCGGAAGTACTTATAAAATTTAAATAGCAACACAACAGCTTTAAAAATATATAAATAAATACATTAATTTTGTTTTAAATGTTCAGAGAATCAATATGTTGTATTTTCTAGTAAAACTAGATTCAGCAGATAAGCTAATAAATTCCAAAAAAACAGAAGATTTGATGTTAAATGTAAACAAGTCAGACTTGGCCTAATTATAGAGAACGGACGTAAATGTATGACAGAAAAATAAAACAGTTTAGTAAAAACCCTAAAAACATGCAGCACTATTATGTCGGTCTCTTGTGGACAATTATTTTGGTTCTCTAAGATTAACACAGCTCCTTTTAATGGCCGGTTTCTACTAAAGTAATGATACTTCACACAAGTGTGGCCGGATTCTTTGGTTTATGGTGATACTTCATAAAAGCGTGACCGGTTTATTTGCATTTACTACGGTGGTACTTCAAAGAAGAGTGGCCGGATTCTTTGGTCTATGGTGGTACTTCAAACAAGAGTGGCCTGATTCTTTGGTATATGGTGGTACTTCAAATAAGAGTGGCCGGATTCTTTGGTTTATGGTGGTACTTTGGTTCTTTGGTTTATGGTGGTACTTCAAACAAGAGTGGCCGGATTCTTTGGTTTATGGTGATACTACAGACAAGTGTGGACGGTTTCTTAATACTTACTAAGGTGATACATCGTACTAGTGTATAAAACGAGAACCAAAAGCAAATCAAGGAATGGCATTACTTATAACTATGTTATAATTTTAATCATTACTAAAATCTCTCAAGATTCTCGCGTAAGGTTTTCAGGACATCTTTATTGCTTTAAGTTACTTCAGTTTGACGTGATGCGTCTTCCAGAGCCAACCCACACGTGGTTAAAAGAATTGAAGACTAATGAGTCTCAAAGCTTTTCTATTTAGTCAAGCAATGTAATAATTACACTAGCCGAATGGAGTCAAACATAATGATCACACTCACTACGCTGAAGAAAGGGACAGTTGTGACAACAGCTGATTCCAGAGTACAGATCTGTCATCTGACCGACAGATGAAATGTGACTTCCAAAAATAATGTTTTTGTCCCATGCTTTGACTAGAATGCAATGCATGTCTTGGGCTTCTGGGACAGATGTTGACCTCGTGAAGTCCGTTTCTAACAGCCTGTCCGCATAAATGCAGTTTAGAAGAAATGATTCGGTTTCACAGAAGTTACCACATGATTGTAGTTAGCCAGAACTGATGAGTTCAAAAAGTATCCGATTCTATTCGTCCGATGAACCTTCAAACGAATGAAGTATTCAGTAACTGTGTGAAAATCACTGTATGTAGCACAGGTTTAATGTTCGATTATTTGCATTTCGTGTCACATGACTGATCGTCAGATTCCCGATTTGCATAACAACGAATTTATGGGGGTCATTGACATAATTATATAACACTGGCTTTTTCGATCATTTTGCAAATTTTAAGCATATCCTTTAATTCCACTGTTCAAGCTACACGCGTATCTTGAATCACGAGTGGAATCATTTATCTTTCTTTATTGTTGTCAACATAAGCTATTAGATTATCAGAACATTTACAAATGTTTGTTCTGAATGTAAATGAGGATTCCTGCTTCAATGAACTTAACGTTTATTGTACTTAGTGTTTCGATCGTATTTTAATTTCGCGTTGTCGTTAATTTAATTTACAATAAGTAAAGAGTAAGCCTTAAGCTCTTGTGGACAGATTTGTTTTTTAAACTTAAAACGTTCCATTACTATTTTACTTTTTTAGTTAACTGGTTAGTCATTAAATAAATGGGAAAAAAAAATAAAAGAATATGTTAAACTACGGTAGATTTCGATCCAAAGTGAAGTTGGAAACTTCTTTAGCGGTCGTTAATTCGTTAAAGAAAAAAATCAAAATTACTCAACAAATAAAGTTTGCTTTAAAAATGCTCATGACAAGTGAGAGTTGATTGTTTTTTTTATCAAAGTTATTAACGTTATCTGCCGCCATCCCTAATTTTAAACTGTCGAATATAGGGAAGGTAACCGGCCATCAGCACTCACCGCCAACATTTAAGCTTATCTTTACTAACGAATAGAGGATTGGCTGGGACATTATAACGCCCACACAACTGAAATCGCGACGGGTTTAATTATTTCAACATAATTTTTGTTACCTTACAGTTTATTTGGAATTAAAATTTATTCAGCGTCTTTGTTTTCGTCCCACCCGTAAAAAGCTTCACTGCTCTCTCTTTGAGAAACGGTAATTTAAAAAATAAAACACAATGTTTCCAAATACAACAGTCTCAGTAACAGCCGTTTGGGCCCGGCATGGCTAGGTGGTTAAGGCACTCGACTCGTAATCCGAGGGTCGCGGGGCCGAATCCCCGTCACACCAAATATGCCGTGGTGGCGTTATAATGTAACGGTCAATCCCATTATTCGTTGATAAAAAGAGTAGCCCAAGAGTTGGCGATGGGTGGTGATGACTAGCTGCCTTCCCTCTAGTCTTACTATGCTAAATTAGGAACGGCTAGCGCAGATAGCCCTCGTGTAGCTTTGCGCAAAATTAAAAAACAAACAAACAGCTGTTTTGATATGCTGTTTGAAGCTCATATTGAGTAAACCAACACATGTATCATAAATATAAAAGTATTTTCCTTCTAATTAAAGTTATTATCATTACGGGTGTTTTCATAATGATTTAATTGATTAGTTCCCACAAGTAATACTTAAAAGTATTCAAAGCTAAAACACCTGCTTATTAATTTTCTTCCTCTTAACGTATTTCCGCTTGTGGCAAACGAAATATTAATAAAATCAAAAGCACCGTTTGTAATTACAAAGCAATTTGTTATGCTGAGCGCTGACTTTATCACGATTAGATTCGCAAAATAAACGCATTTGTATTTTACTTATTTTTTAAGCAACATAGATTAGCGTTCCGGGAAAATCTTTGAAATGTTTACTGATACAGAAAGTGTTTTGTTTTGTTTTCTCCCGCGAGTTTGAGCGAAAAATTTATTACCACTTCAGTTAATCTACTTAACGGCGGGAAAACTCAGAGCATGTGTTTAAATTCATTGATCCTCGCGGTTTGCTCCTCTAGGGGTAAGTCCAGGCAAAATTCGGGTTTCGATAATCGTGGGGGGCACAGCACAGACGGCCAAATTCGTAGCTTTGTGCTTAACAACAAACTATGTTGATTAAATAAACAAAATGGTTCCAATATTTAATGAAAACAAATTATATAACTGGAAACAGACTAGCAGACAAAATGGCATGGATAGCATATGGACAACTTAAAATGATTTTTTATTTCAAAAATACAAAAGCTAAGTATACAAGTTAAACAGTGATACCCAGTAGGATAGCGGTATGTCTTCGGACTGCGTTATAATATGATGATCAAGCCCACTATTCGTTTGTAAAAGAGTGAACAAAGTATTGGCGGTGGATAATGTTTGCTAGCTTCCTTTCATCTAGTCTATCACAGTTGAATTAGGGATATCCAGCGCAAATAGCACTCGTGTAGCTTTGCGCCAAAATCACACCAAACTTCTAAAAATAAGCGAAACAATTAACATATTAACATCAATTCTGCCAATTTAGTAGACCTGTTTTTACATATTCAGTAGCCCCTCCCCAGTGGTACAGTCTCCGGATGCACAACGCTAGAAACCGGGGTTCTATACCCATGATAGGCAGAGCACAGATGATCTATTGTGTAGCTTTGTACTTAATTCCAAACAAACTAATAGTAAATTTGTTTCATCTTTCATATTATTAAAACATATCAATACGTATCAACTACTTAACTTTATAACATTAAATTCCTTGTAAATATTCGTCAACTATAGTTCAGTATAAAAGTGTTGTTGGTTTTGGTTTTTACGTACTACGTCAGACCTCTGTGAACGCTAAGGTTTCCGGACGGCAAAGGATTGTTCAATGTCCTAATACGATTTATAGCTACCTAACCACTGATACAGCTACACACTTGATTCATATAAATTTGCTGAGTTTAGAGCTACATCCTTTCGCCTGATATACTTTCTTTCACTCGCAGTTTTTCCTACTTTTAAACATATTTATACAGACACGTAATTAATGTCCAATTAAAGTTGTCTTGTTTGATTAATATTTACCCACGGTATTTGGACGAGTGAAATCTCGTGCACATCCTGAACGAGCGCACTGTACATCACATATGTAACTAAAATTTCCATTATCATCTTAGTATTCAAGTTATCAGAAACTAGGGAAGACGAATACAAAGTTATCATTCAAATCACTTCGAAATATATTCACTTTACCGTGATCTCTTTTAATATTATTAAAATTATCTATATAACTAAGTCTTACGTACGACATACCAATGATTATGCAATGACTGAAGGCTAGGAAACAGGTTGGAGACCGTAAGGACAGATCCGCACGCAAAATGGTAACAGACAGATATAAATAGAAACTAACTGGCAGGGCTAATTCCTGTTCTAAGCCTAGCAATTGCTGGCCTACTAACTACCTGGGATCTACTGTTACTTTGACGCCACAGTTTCGTTTACAATCCTCGATCGATCATTCACTTTAGCAAAGAATGCAAAGATAAAGTTCCCCTCTCTTTAACAGGTATAAATGATAAAGTTATTACTAGAAAATCTATTGGTGTGTTCCACTGTTTATACTTGCGATGTTTTACTTGGAAGCACGTACACGTATCAGAAGAATCTGTACATTAAATCAACAAAAATCTAATTATTTACTAATCATTCTTGTATCCTGAACTTGTATTAATAACTTAAGGCAGATGCCTGATTTACGTACTATTTTAACAGGTACATCTGATGTTCTACTTATTCTCTTCAGTTTTATTGTGATATTATCATTTTTATATGGAATCACCCAAGTATTCTGAGCTTTAAACTACCTTATTTATACGGTTCAAAAGAGCATGTATATTTTATTTTTGCCTATCAAAATTTCTTGTTATGTTGTGTACAAATTCCTGTAGATACATATTTTATCTTACAAGAATCCCCAGGTTGTCCCTAGATTATTCCCGAATTTCTTTATTACAAATTTTATCAAATCTTCACCCCTTTTCACAGCAAGTAGGATATGCGAATGGAAGTGTAAACAAAGAGCTTTAGTGGACAGGGATAAACAAGTGTACATTTTATGAATGGATAAACAATATTAAAGAACTCATGGAAACTAAAAAGAGACTGCAAGTTAGTGTTCCACACTCCAAATACATGATCTATGAATGTGTACGAGATTTATGGGCCTATATTATGTCCTGTTTATATATGTGCGCGTGTGTGTGTGTGTATACCAGATTGATGGGCCAATGTTCTCTCCAGATAAGTAAACTATTAGCATTATTTAGTTCAAGTGTAAGTACAGATATTACAGCTAAAACCACTGTTACTCTATTACCATATCTATTAACCTAACATGTTTATAAAATTCCCCATCAAACTTTAAATATCCATTACTTAACACAAACCTCATTCTAACCA
This sequence comes from Tachypleus tridentatus, assembly GCF_004210375.1. Classification (NCBI taxonomy): domain Eukaryota; kingdom Metazoa; phylum Arthropoda; class Merostomata; order Xiphosura; family Limulidae; genus Tachypleus; species Tachypleus tridentatus. Next base: position 45,046,083 of record NC_134830.1, read on the forward strand.
ATCTGTTGAAATAAAAGTTCTAAGTCATCTCCTGTTTTCTCACAGTCATGACACAATCTGTCCCTTTTTTAACTGGGATACTAAGATATAGCTAAACAACGTGAAGGGAATATAACTGTTATTAAAGAGGTGTGAATCATTATGTAACTATTCAAGATAATGACGTGTGTTGTTGATATGAGATGGGGCTAAGTCCAGTAGTAGGTGCAGCGGTCTGTCTAAAACTCACCATATACTTTCTGTTGGAAATCTGCAAGTGGATGCTGTGGGTCCAAGGGGTAATCCAGGCTTATGATCATTAGGACGGCAGTAGAATTCAGGGACTCAACTATAATATGGTTTGAAACTATCCACTAACTATGGAGCTATATAAGTACCATTCTTTTATTCATGTAAAATAATTCTACTTTTACTTCCAAGTGTTTTAGTAGGATATGTTTACTTTTAAATAGTTACATTCATTTAATAAACAAATGTAAATGTTATTCTCATATCTATCCTTCACCAAAATTACAAACCCTTTACTTTTATTAGATTCTTTAATTATAATATTAGTGTTACCCTTTTAATTTACAGACAGCTTTTGTCTATTGAAAAGATAAATTGGGTTTCATTGTGTAATAATGAAATTTCCCTAAGATACTCGGCACGTTTTTAAGAAAGTTCTGCCATGGAGTCTTCTGTTATGTTCTGTCCTTTTGTTGCTTAGAATGATCAACAGATGGGTTAACAGATGGTTGATGTTCTTCACTTTGTTCTGGTGAATCTTTACTATTTCCATCTTGGTTTTGTAAAGAATGTTTTCCTCGTGTATGGAACATTTGCTGCAATGACGATAACATATATCATTATCGAGTCTCGATAGAGTAATGATTTAGTTGCACCATCCAAGTTAACGTCATCTTCTACGGTTTTATTACTTTCCTTGAGTGTTTCACATTCTTCTGATTTAACTTCATTGATATGACTATACAAGTATCTATTACCAAAGGTTTCAAATTTACATTTCAGAGTTTTTCTCTTTCTTGTTTCTCTAATATATTAACACCATCACTTTGATCTTTAATCCAGTTCTTAAAGTCCACACATTCTGAATGTTTGTGATCAAATTAATATTCCGATCACAGATTTTCTCGTGTTTGTATTTCTTTTTAAACGTGTATCTTATGAGGTCAGTTCTCAAACAACACAACTTTTCTAATCTATTGGTAACTGGGTGTTATTCTTTAAGGATTTCCGGTAATTTGAACGTTTTTCTCAGATCCTCTGGAATGAAGTCATATCTCCTACAATCAAGGATTTTTTATTAGGCATCAAAAATATACAAAGGGTTATCTGCACTCTGCCTACTATGATACTAAACTCCGGTTTTTAACAGTATAAGTCCGCAAACTTGCCGCTGAGCAACTGGAGGGAGGTAAAATCAAGGAAAAAATCTAACGTTTTAACGAAAGTTGTTGAAAAACGATACTTGCATTACGACAAAGCAGGTCGACAATGAAGAGTGGCCCAACAATGCCAGATGGTTAGGGCACACCACGTTAATACTCATACCAGTCGTTCTGAGATACATTTTGGCTTCAAGTGGGTTTCTCGTTATCACACAAATCACGACCTATACCACCAAAATGTAACTTTATTAGACCCAGTATCCTACTGGATTATTATTATTTATTATTTCAGTATCCTACAAGTGCAATAGTCCAGTTAAATTAAATTGGAACACTGTCATCCGTAAATCAAACATTGATACACGAGTTTAGGAAGTTCAAATCATATTGCGTTTGTTTTTAAGGAAAGGAGACTGAAGAGAATGTATCGTTTACAAAAATGTTTAGGTTTCGATGAAATGAATGCATTCAGCATAACAAAACACTCATGTTCACGAAACAGTCGCAGAGGTGTTTCTCACTGAATGTCACCGTTTCTTGTATTTTTACAAGAGCGCAAAAAAATACCCCTGCCGAAGAAATCCCTTTTTGACAATTGTCATCCCGTTTTGTTTGCATAAAATATTTCCTGACAAAAATTTTGTTTTCTTAATACCTGTCCGTTCAAGAGATACAAAACGTGACAAACAGACAGACAAACATTTGGCTATTTCCTCTATCCTGGTAAATTATGTCTATTTCAGATTATTTGTTTATTTGAACGCTGGTTTTCTGTTGTGTCCACCGCAGGAAATCGACACCCAGGTTTCAGCGTTTAAGCCTGTAAACTTATCGAGTTCCAGGGGGAACATTTGTTTTCCAAATGATACTTCTTTCCATATGCTGTTTATTGAATTATACTTTTTGGCGTGGCCCAGTATGAGCAGGTGGTTAAAGCACTCGACTCGTAATCTGAGGGTCGCGGGTTCGCATCCGCGTCGCGCCAAACATGCTCGCCCTCCCAGCTGTGGGGGCGTTATAATGTGACGTCCAATCCCACTATTTGTTGGTAAAAGAGTAGCCCAAGAGTTGGCGGTGGGTGGTGATGACTAGCTGTCTTCCCTCTAGTCTTACTAAATTAGGGACGACAAGCACAGATAGCCCTTGAGTAGCTTTGTGCGAAAACAAGTTGGCGTTTTTTCAAAATTTTATGTAAAACATTTCATGACTTTCAGTTATGTTTACTTTGATTAGAAATCATTGCCCTACTGATATTTAATATCCATAAAATATATTAAACCAATAACAAAGTCAGTTATCTACTGATACAACTAAAATAAAACATACATATTTTAATCCCTATCGCACATTGTAAAGTAAAGGTAGAAAATTCATCTTTCATGCTTTATGCACACAGAAATGATGCTGTTCTGTAACTAATTGCCCTCACGTTCATAAGTTTGAATAAAACAACGAATTATTTTTGTTGTGCCAAATTTATACTTCGTGCAATAGAAGGTTAAGTTATAAATTCATATTAAATAATGTTTACAAACTGAAACAATGGATGTTATAAAATACGAGATGGACTACCTAAGGGCAGTTTTAAAATGGGACGGGTTTTCTAGAAACAGTTTTCATGTGGCATGGATTTTCTCGAGAAAGTTTTTACATTGAATGGGCCAAAGAATTATTATTTGTAGAATTTCATTGTTAATATTTTAACAACTTGTCAGCCACATAAAGACAGATATATGGTGCCCGCGCTTTACTGATGGGAACATCAGCCTCGCCCTGAGATAAAATATAGATAGATACTCAAGACTCGAAAACTATAGGAACTAGTGGAAACACCATGTAAATCCGGAACGTTTCCAAGTTCACAAACGACAGTTTCTATTACAGTTTCAAAGAAGTAAGTATATACCTTACTTTTGTAGCATTCTGAAACAGTCATTGTAATCTGATATAATAATTTTCGTTTTTTCCGATAATTTCTTCGGGCTCTGTTTAACGTTTTAAATATCTTTTAAAAATTCACAGAGACCCATAAGAGCATCATCATGTAGCACGTGAGCACGAGTGACATGTTTGTTTCTGTTAAGCTTGTAAGTTGGAATGTAAACAGAGTTTCAAATATAGCACCACCCTCAAGTCCCCGAGAGTAACCGGGTACACAAACGCAATTACCAAATTCAAATTCAAAGACTCCTAAAACCTACATCTAAAAACCCTTTATGCTTGGATGACGATCCGGGCTCATTTGCGCCCTCCATGATAGGGAGCTTACAACATAAATTATAACCATGCCACTTGGGACCGCCACTAGTTCAGGTGTCAAGTTTGGCTCCGCTAGCTCCATAACTGTAAGAAGATTTCGAAGAAAGACAAACAAAAACACAAAGATAATTAACATGATATGTGAACAGCAGATGAAGGTAAACATCACGAAAGTTAAAAAATTGTTGAATGCCATAAAACTTGTTCCAAGTATAATTGCGAAGTGAATTAGAAGCCATCGTCGCGAGAGAAAGAGTAACAGATACTGTAAACCTGACTAAGATCTGCAAAGAAAAAACAATTAATATTGCAAAAACTAGGGAACTTAATATAGGTAAGCCGTAAGTGCACTATAGATAATTTTCAAAATTATTATTCCACAATATAACCTAATCAACCCCGTATTTATTTATTTGATGTGAAAAAAACAGAGAACAACGTACGAGAAAAAAAAAAAGAACAGAAAATGAAAGATCAAGTGTATCTCAAGTGTTTATACCACGGGTCCCAAGGTTCGAACATTAGGCTCTGAGAGCGTTATAAAAATGACGATTATACCCGTCATTCTACTCCCCAGCGGCACAATAGTATCTCTAGAAATCGGGTTTTCGATACCCATTGTGGTAAGAGCACAGACAGCCCACTGTTTAACTTTGAGCTTAATTCCAAACAACCCGTCATTCTATCAAAAGAGCCAGACAAGACCCTTCTGAATACGAGGTGCTCCTTACTAGCTATCTTCCATCTAGTCGGTATTTGAAATTATGAAAGACTAGATCTGAAACCTAGGGTTATCTGAGACGGGCATGTGTATTATTATTTCCAAAACAAATAATATACAAATAAACTGAAAATATCTGAAGAGAGACATAATAAAATTGAGTAAACTAAAGGGCAATAATATAATAGACAAAACGATGTTAATAGGAAGGAAATAGAAAATTAAAACCAAAGGTTTAAAAGGAAAGAAAAACATAGGGAAGAGCAAATAAAGAAGCAAAAGCGCGAATTTCAAAAATCTCATAAATAGTGATATCAGAGGATAAAAGTATGTTAAGATGAAACAAGAAGAGAAATTCACTTTACATAAAAAGGAAGAAGGTGAACTCTTGTGGAAAAAAAACGTTAGAAAATAGTCCTTTCAAGGTAAATAACCTCAAGTCTCTCAGTCTCAATCAATGATAAATCCATTACCGCGAAGTTCCCATAGGTACAACACGAACAATGCGCGTGTAATCAATCTTCATTGGCTGTAACATCAACCAGCATCTTTCTTTTTAAAATCTAAGCCTAATCGACAGAGAGCAGTAAGAGAAATAAAGCATGGTCGTGGTTGTAAAATTACGCTCATAAACCACAATATAGTAACCCAAGAAGCACGTGACATTCTAATTTGTTCAACCACTACCTTTATCTATAATGTGACTTTTCTTTTCGTGAACATTTTCTACTCTATTGTCGTAGAATAATGTTAAGAGATGAAACAAAAATATTGAACTTGATGAAAAATTCTCGTCACTTAAACGCGAGCCTTTTCAACCGTGAAGACATTGTAACGTTACGATCAATCCCATTAATCAATGGTAAAAGAGTAGCCTAAGAATTGACGGTGGGCGATGATGACTAGATGCTTTTCCTCTTGTATTTCACTGTGAAATTAGAGACGGCTAGCGCAAATAGCCCTTGTGTAGCTTTGCATGAAATTCAAACCAAGAAAAAATTATCAAAAAGAGAACCGTAAAAGATCAGCAAAATAGAAACTCTATAATAACTAATAACACCGTTTAAAAACAAGGTTATAGCATTCAATACACACCTTACATGTTTTGCGCTGATGTACTAGAGACCTCTGTAATTCGAACTAAATAGCATTCGTTTCTTCTTTTATTAATTATTCAGTATGCCATTAAGACTATCATTAATGCTACGTTGAGGAAATTGGCGGGAGAATTGGAGGGAGGTCATTACTTTATTTCTTACGAAAAGGTTGGTGGTTGCATGGAAATGGAGGGAAAATAAACCAAACAGTGCAAAATTTCTATGTTGTTCGTTTATTTCTTAGTTCAGCACGCAGAGTAATTGAGTGTAGATTCTAACACACTTTACACACATTAAATCACGAACTAGGTAAAAAAAATATTTTGTTACTATTTAAATACGACAACAACAGTTATCCGAGATTGTTAGTGTTAGCTATGAGAGTATAATTTAACCACTGTACTTTACAAATATTGTGTACTTGAAATAGAAGACTTTCCTTTGTTATTGACGTTTTTCTAAGTTCAAAGCTACATTAGTTTTATCTACACTGCGAGGAATCGAAAGTTAAATTTTTCCGATGTAAGTCCATAAACTTACTGCTGAGCCACCAGGGGATGAGAGATTTTCTATCTCTTATTATTTCTAATACTTTTATTCGTTTCTAAGCAAGTTTCTTATATTAATCTTGTTTATAACTCTAAAGAAAAATTCTGCTATAAATATATCTACCAATATGATAACTAGAGACATATTTTTGTATTAATGGAAAAGTTACTAAAGCACAAAACCTGAACTTATGGATAACAAAATGTTCACCTGTTGGTTCAATAATTTAACGCTCAAAATAAAACGTTTGATCTGACAAAAATTATAATTTTCATTTACAATTATTAATTAAAATAATAGTAGTGTGAAATGTTTGGACATGGCAATACCCAAAACATATTTCTCTCTTTCAGGTACAAATAGAGTTAAGTTCTCATGAACTATCGGTTACATATACGGTCGATGCTCTCCAGTTAAGCCAACCTTTTCATATGTGTCCATTGTGAAAGAAGTAAATTAAACAAGTAAATCCACAGATTTCTGTAAAAAATATATCAACGTAAAATAGAAATATATTTAGAGAGTGTAAATGAGTGTATTATTATGAATAATTATAATAGCAGAAATTGTACAAACATACATGGCCTACCAAGAAGTAAATAATTTAAACAAAATGACGTTTTATAGGGTAAACAAATACGAAACAATAGACAGAGGTTTCCCATTGGTAGTTAATTATTCTGCCTATTTCAATATTTTAGGCGTGTTTAAAACATCTGAATTGAAATCTCGGCATGTGGTACTTCACCCTATTCTGGGCGAAATATTTGGATAAAATTTCTCCTAAATATAGATTGTTTGGGAATATTTCAAAAAGAACAGCCAAGGATAGACCACATTCGCTGGTTCTGTCACTTGAAAGTGGCAACTGCATGACCTTCTAGGAATTTTTTTTTTTAACTCGGACTGAATGAGCAGCAGTCCTATCTTGTATGACACCACTGTCCTGTATGGTCATCAGGTCAGTAGCGTAGACAGGTAGATCTTTCTGTAATCAACCAGTTGCCTATATTTCACAGTGTAGACTTTAAAAAAAAAGACCTTGGGATACAGGCGTGTCCACTATCCAATACTGTCGGACGAACGTAATGTCACACTAGGTAGAATGGTTGGTATGCACGGTAGCATCTATGATATACTCTTATACTGACTTACGGTGCTACCTGGAATGAGAAGTGGCTTCCGTTTAGCCACTGTAACCAATGTTACGAAGATAACTCCTGATGATAACAGGTCACAATCGCGCCTGTCCTGTATCAGTAACGATGGTTTAACATTCTCTTAGTTTGGTGTAGCCTAGTTGTGCAGAAACTCTGATTCCCCGACGTAAATGGAACTGCTGTACTGTGATCCTATTCAATGTGAACAGCGTCACTGCAAGTGGCCTGGCGACTTTGAGCGACCTCTCGTCGCCCAAATATACAGTCCCGTGAAAACACGGTTAATGCTCCGAGATCCTTTTGCTTGTACCACGGCTGTATCTATGCTGTGGTTGTACTGAGCAATAGCTGTATTTATGCGTATTACATTACTGAAATAATTGATTCCTTTTCTCGAGGGGTGTCTATTAGTATTAGTATTCCATCTATTGTTGAGCGACATCGATATGTAAGTGTTTATGCTTTGTTATTATAGGAAGTATTTATAGGCTTAAGAAGACAGAAGTTGGTACGTGCGTCCTTCCTCTTTCATCCTTATGGTAATCTTTCCGATAAAAAAAAAGATTTTGACACTTGATAAGTAAACGTCTTGTAAGAATATCTGTTTGCACGTTTAAAATATATCACTAACTTTTTTTTTAAATCAAGAGTCAAACTCAAGTTTAAAAATAATCACCCACAGCTAATTATTACGGTCAAACTTTGTGCTAATCACATTAAACTGTTTAAAAACATCAGAAGTATTAAATAAAAAACTATTCACAATTTAGGTTATATGTTTTGTAGGAGAATAAACGTTAAAAAAAACACAAGCACAAACCAAATATATCGAAAATAGGTTTTCAAGCCATAACCGTAAGCTAAACTCAAACTAAGTAAAACTTCCACTGACAGAACGTTCAACTTTCACACTCGTATATGATACTGACAGTAAAGTATAGACACCAGTGTTTGGAATCGTTTTTCCACGGAATACCACAGGAAGAAAGCCAACACAGCGGATCAGAAATTATGAAATATTATTCGCCTTTAAAGCTTACTTTTGTGACAACATCTCCATGATGTGGAATGCAACTGATAACACAGGGTTATCATATTAAACAAAGAGATTTGGTTTGTTTGGTTTCTTTTGAATTTTGCGCAAAGCTACTTGAGGGTTATCTGCGCTAGCCGTCCCTAATTTATCAGTGTAAAACTAGAAGGAAGGCAGCTAGTCATCATCATCCATCGCCAACTCTTGGGCTACTCTTTTACCAACGAAACGTGGGATTGACCGTCACATTACAGCGCTCCCATGGCTGAAAATGCATGTTTGGTGTGACGGAGATTCGAATCCGCGACCCTCGGATTACGAGTCGAGTGCCTTAAACAAAAAGAGAAGGAGAAAAGCGAATGGAGATAAGTAAAATAGTAAATACATAAACAATTCCCAACAACAGCTTTATATAATACTTGATCCAATAGAGTAAAGGCAGAGGCACTTGGCTGTTGCTTTAATTGACACAGAATCTAGTGTGTAGAAAGGACTTAATACTAAATCACTAAATTACACATTTAGCAACAAAATATTCTTACACTGTTTCACACAATTACAAAGAGAATAATTAGTGACAGCGAGATGTGTAAATGTCAAGAAAAATCTCAGGGGGCGAGAACAGACGTGTATAACGTACTTTCAGCAGTGATAACCACTGTAAGAAATTTTATTTGAGGAATACAGCGACAAATAAGGTGTCTGGAAAGGGCAGGAAAATCGATAAAACGATTATAAGAGGTAACACTTCTAATGTTATAAGCAAACGATACAGTTCGTCATGTTAGGTCTGACAAAGCACTACTTCGAAATGGTAATAAAAACACAGGTTCTCTGTTCTACTACTAAAATAATTTAAGTGACCAAATGAAGTAATTCATAATATCATTGAGGTTTAAAAAGTGTTTAATGGGTATATTTTTGTAAACATGAAAACACATCATCATAAGACAGTTAAATGAAAACAGCCAGGTTAGACTAGTTCACATACTTGTTATTTGTATGTCATCAGTTTTAAGTAAAATTAAATACATGATATAATAGAAGGATTCTATAACTTTAAAGTTAAGCTCGTAGATTTGCAGTACACGTTTACTGAATCATTACTTCTTTGGTAGATTAAAATTATACAGTTTACATTGTGATTTAGTCTTAGAGTTTTAAACGACTGTATTAGATGTATACAACTATTTCCATTGAAGTTTAATGCAAGTATTGTGATTTACATAATTTATATAGCGTAGGTTCATATTTTGTTATTTTTAAAACGATTGTTTATCGTAGGTTTGTTTACCTAAATTTTTATGAATCATACGGTGTTAATTCAACTGTTGTGAATTGGCGATTGTTGTATTATTGTGTCATATTACAAGAACCTCTCGTTGTTTTAATTGAGAATTATTGTATCATAAAATATAATGATGTGCGAAAGTTCTAAATCTATGTCGGGCTATGAATACGCGTTTAGACTGCTTGATTGTGAGTTTAGCCATAAAAAGCGTAGAGTGAAGATCTCTAAAGTAAAATTATCACAGACTGTAATGTACTAAACACAGAAGAAAATATATAAATTATCCTCTCAATTATGTTGTAAAATAACTGAACCAACCTGCAAGAACTTTGACGAAAAAAGACAAATTAGTTCAAGCTTTGGAAACAACTGTGGTAATCAATAGTTATAATCGTGATTTTAAGGTGAAAATATTACAGACTGTATTGTAACAACAGAGGGGGAGAATAATTAATTTTAACAAATTGTATTCTAAAGTAACTGAGCCAGTCTATGTGGACTTTGACGAAAAAGAAACAATTATCTGAAACTCTGGATACAAGTGTGATAACCAACATCGTAACGAATATTTGTACAAACGTTTGACTTCTTTCAATATATTATTTTAAAACAAGTTAACTATGTTGTTTTGTTTATTGTTGAAATTTATCAAAAAAAAAAGTCTCAGACAGTCACCTACTATAGAGAACCCCGCCTAAAAAAACCTTACAAACTGCCTTAAACATTACACCTACAGTGTCTAAAATGTTACAAATCAGCAACCGGATTTTCCAATTCCAAAATGTAGATTTTATAGTAACTCTCTCATATATCATAAAAACTGAACCATGACACAAAAATGAGTTCTTGTAACTTTACATGAAAAACTACAGTAACATACTGTAATGTGTTATAATTGTTTTAAGTATACAAGAGAAACTATAGCAGCACATCCAAATGTGTTGTTGTAACCTTACACAAAAACTAGAGTAACACATAAAAAATCTGTTATTGTAACATTTTACACATTTTCGTGTCACAAATGAGCAGCACCTTATACATTTGTACAATCTTCAAAGTTATATCACGCAATTAGTGTTGTGTATCATGGTAAAAACGTTATATAATACAATTAGTGTTGTGTAACATGGTACAAATATCATACAATTAATGTTGTGTAACGTGGTATGATCTACAAAGCTATACTGTACAATTACTGCCGTGTAACTTGGTATGATCTACAAAGTTGTATTGTGCAATTACTGCCGTGTAACGTGGTATGATCTACGAAGTTGTATTGTACAATTACTGCCGTGTAACTTGGTATGATCTGCAAAGCTATACTGTACAATTACTGCCGTGTAACTTGGTATAATCTGCAAAGCTATATTGTACAATTACTGCCGTGTAAATTGGTATAATCTGCAAAGCTATATTGTACAATTACTGCCGTGTAACTTGGTATGATCTACAAAGCTATATTGTACAATTACTGCCGTGTAACTTGGTATGATCAAAGCTACAAAGCCGTGTAACTTGGTATTGTTGTATTGTACAATTACTGCCGTGTAACTTGGTATGATCTACAAAGCTACATTGTACAATTACTGCCGTGTAACTTGGTATGATCTACAAAGCTATATTGTACAATTACTGCCGTGTAACTTGGTATGATCTACAAAGTTGTATTGTACAATTGTATTGTACAATTACTGCCGTGTAACTTGGTATGATCTACAAAGGTATATATTGTACAAACTTATGATCTGCCGTGTAACTTGGTATGATCTACAAAGTTGTATTGTACAATTACTGCCGTGTAACTTGGTATGATGCCGTGTAACTTGGTATGATCTACAAAGTTGTATTGTACAATTACTGCCGTGTAACTTGGTATGATCTACAAAGTTGTATTGTACAATTACTGCCGTGTAACTTGGTATGATCTACAAAGCTTATTGTACAATTGTACAATTACTGCCGTGTAACTTGGTATGATCTACAAAGTGTATATGATACAATTACTGCCGTGTAACTTGGTATGATCTACAAAGCTATGTATTGTACAATTACTGCCGTGTAACTTGGTATGATCTACAAAGATCTACAAAGTATACTGTACAATTACTGCCGTGTAACTTGGTATGATCTACAAAGCTATATTGTACAATTACTGCCGTGTAACTTGGTATGATCTACAAAGCTATATTGTACAATTACTGCCGTGTAACTTGGTATGATCTACAAAGCTATATTGTACAATTACTGCCGTGTAACTTGGTATGATCTACAAAGTTGTATTGTACAATTACTGCCGTGTAACTTGGTATGATCTACAAAGCTATATTGTATTGTGCAAACTTACTGCCGTGTAACTTGGTATGATCTACAAAGCTATATTGTACAATTACTGCCGTGTAACTTGGTATGATCTACAAAGTTGTATTGTACAATTACTGCCGTGTAACTTGGTATGATCTACAAAGCTATATTGTACAATTACTGTGTAACTTGGTGGTATGATCTACAAAGTTGTATTGTACAATTACTGCCGTGTAACTTGGTATGATCTACAAAGCTTACTGCCGTGTATTGTACAATTACTGCCGTGTAACTTGGTATGATCTACAAAGTTGTATTGTACAATTACTGCCGTGTAACTTGGTATGATCTACAAAGCTATATTGTACAATTACTGCCGTGTAACTTGGTATGATCTACAAAGTTGTATTGTACAATTACTGCCGTGTAACTTGGTATGATCTACAAAGCTATATTGTACAATTACTGCCGTGTAACTTGGTATGATCTGGTATGATCTACAAAGTTGTATTGTACAATTACTGCCGTGTAACTTGGTATGATCTACAAAGTTGTATTGTACAATTACTGCCGTGTAACTTGGTATGATCTACAAAGTTGTATTGTACAATTACTGCCGTGTAACTTGGTATGATCTACAAAGTTGTATTGTACAATTACTGCCGTGTAACTTGGTATGATCTACAAAGCTTGGTATGATTGTATTGTACAATTACTGCCGTGTAACTTGGTATGATCTACAAAGCTATGTACAATTATTGGTACAATTACTGCCGTGTAACTTGGTATGATCTACAAAGCTATATTGTACAATTACTGCCGTGTAACTTGGTATGATCTACAAAGCTATATTGTACAATTACTGCCGTGTAACTTGGTATGATCTACAAAGTTGTATTGTACAATTACTGCCGTGTAACTTGGTATGATCTACAAAGCTATATTGTACAATTACTGCCGTGTAACTTGGTATGATCTACAAAGTTATATTGTACAATTACTGCCGTGTAACTTATATTGTACAATTACTGTAACTTGGTATGATCTACAAAGCTATATTGTACAATTACTGCCGTGTAACTTGGTATGATCTACAAAGCTATATTGTACAATTACTGCCGTGTAACTTGGTATGATCTACAAAGCTATATTGTACAATTACTGCCGTGTAACTTGGTATGATTACTGCCGTGTAAATTGGTATAATCTGCAAAGTTGTATTGTACAATTACTGCCGTGTAACTTGGTATGATCTACAAAGTTGTATTGTACAATTACTATTGTATGATCAATTACTGCCGTGTAACTTGGTATGATCTACAAAGTTGTATTGTACAATTACTGCCGTGTAACTTGGTATGATCTACAAAGTTGTATTGTACAATTACTGCCGTGTAACTTGGTATGATCTACAAAGTTGTATCATACAATGTAACTTGGTATGATCTACAAAGTTGTATTGTACAATTACTGCCGTGTAACTTGGTATGATCTACAAAGTTGTATTGTACAATTACTGTAACTTGGTATGATCTACAAAGTATTGTACTTACTGCCGTGTAACTTGGTATGATCTACTTATCGCTATATAAATCCACTAAGGAAGTAATTTCTGTCTGTTCGCATGGCGGCGAATATAAACTAATACACTCTGACACTATCAGATATTGTGTAGCTTCGGAGGGCTGTAAGTCTCACCCATACATGAACATTCACCCTGTAAAGTTGGCTTTGCCATCGAATTAATGAGCCATGCCAAAGAACTGTATTTACAGAGACTTTTTCTCCTCGACAGAGTGGCGCTGAAACTGGTTTTACGAACGATGTGATTGACAGTACGACTACTAAGGGTCTTCCAGTCAGTAACTGAAAGCTGGGTATTCAACTAACTACAGAAGCGTGCTCAGACAAAAGAAGAGTTAAACCACTCAAGGAAAGAAACAGCGAACAACGTCTTCCACAAAGGAAAGAAATTAATAAAAATAAATTGGTTCAACACTAAATATATTGATCATAAATGATAGAACTCTTTTTACACAAGCATAAAAGCTGGACTGTGAGTTTAACATTGATATTCGTAAAAATAGAGACCATATCCACAGATCACAAAACACACACACAACGTACACTCTGTTTCTCTTGTTGTTTGTTTTTATCATTTAATCACGAGAAAAAACAAATAATCTAATAATAGTTGGAAATAAATAGAACCTTTTGCAAGCATATAACCACATGGAAATTATTATTTTTATACACAGCTAAGCATCACGAGTGATTACTGTAAAAAACATCTCGTGTTCCATAAAGTTGTTCCTCAAATTTTGTTATCGTTATAGACAGAGTATGATAAAAGTCACCTGAGAAACAACTTTCAATCTAGTGTGGCAAAGAACGAAAGCTTAGTGTTAGATGTTTGTTATTAATACATTTCACTAACAATCCTCGCTGCTTTTATTGTTATTTCTTTCTTTCTTTCTTTTTGGCTATTCATTAAAGAGCAAGCTGTTGTTTTCCAGGCTTTATCATATTCAGTAACTAAGTTACATCTGCTTTTCGGATGATTTCTGTTCACTATATGGATTTCGTTCAATCTGTAGAATCGTGTGAATGTTTGTAGAAGCATCCTGAACTTAAAGATGTAAAAAAAAAAAAAAAAATACGAGAGAAATCACATGTTTCATGTAATACACGATGTAACAAAATTTTTACTTTTTCTTGTTCCTGGGAAGAAAGTGTTATTTCCCAATTGCTTATGCCTAAAGTAAGTGGAAAAGACTTATTTTTCTCTTTAAACATTACTTTTGTGACCTGGGTAACGAAATTTTCAAATTTACCCATTTTACAGAACATTCCAGATAGATTCAATGCTGAGTAGCTGATAGGGAATTTTCTCGAACTTACAAGAATTTTCAAGAACTTTCTAGAATGTTGTAGAACTTACGAGGATTTTCAAACATTTTCTATGATGTTGTAAAATTACAATTTCAGAGGTGCAACTGGTCAGAGAAACCCATACTACCCCAACCAAAGAGACCTCAATGACTTGATCGGATATCTTGGTCTAGCAAAGTAAAATGCAGAGCTTTTGACATCTAGGCTCTAGGAGTGGGATTTGTTAGATGAAAGTGTGCAAGTCGCAAGTCAGAGGAACCTTCACCGACATTTTTCAAGCTTCTTCACTTGTCAAGATGGGCTCTGCTTCTGCCATAATGTATCCGGTCTGTGCGAGGCAATTGGAATTGCTTGTAACTCGAAAAAGTGGAGCCTCTTCACTGATAGCTCATCCAGAAGCCTCAAAGCTCTACTGCTCCATAATGGGAATAAGTATCCGTCTCTTCCCCTGGCTCATTTGATGCACCTCAAAGAGGAATACAACAGCGTCAAGACCTTGCTAGAAGCCTTGAAGTATGATGCGTATGGCTGGGAGGTTATCGGAGACTTTAAAATGGTAGCATTACTCATGGGTCTCCAAGGATGCTTTACCAAGTTTTCCTATAACCTCTGCTTTTGGGACGGCAAAGACACCGCAGCGCACTACAACATAACAGAATTCTCTGTGGGGAGGCGCAATGTCAAGTGTGATCCACTAGTGGACCTCCAGAAGGTGTTTTTTCCATCAATGGACATAAAATTGGGTCTTATGAAACAATTTGTCACAGGCCTTGATAAAGAATCTGCAGCTTTCAAGTACCTTCGAGACTTTTTCCCTGAGGCTGTTTGAGGCAAAGGTTAAAACTGGTGTCTTCGTTGGACCACAAATAAAGAAGATCCCGGAGTGCACAGAATTCCCCAAGAAGCTCAGTCGGAAGGGGAAAAAAAATTGGGGCAACTTTGTAGCATTGGTTCGGGGTTTCATGGGCAATCACAAGGCCGAAAATTATGTGGAACTGGTTAAGGCTCTGGTGAAAAACTACGGCAAAATGGGCTGCAGCATGTCCCTTAAAGTCCATATCCTTGACGCTTATCTTGAAAAATTCAATACTGTTTGGTGGTTGATTTGGTGTTTTATGGCACAAAGCAGCTAGACTATCTGCGCCAAATATCCGGTAAAAAGTTAAAATTAAAGTAAATTTATTAAAATTCATAAAAGTAAAACAAAACAAAGTTTAAAAAACAAATAGCATAAAACAAATGTTTATATCTAATCTACAACGTCAAGAGAAAAACTACAGTAATATAAGTTGTAAAGGACTTTCTGTAGCATAACTGCAATTATCAAAACTTGCCAGGAAGGCTAACAGGCAAGTACAAACACCACCGTCAGTCACCTGAAGTTGGCCTTTCCAGTCCTGGTTCCGAGTTATTTGACATTATGGCCATTTTCAAAAAGTTTTAAAAGACTTGCAGCAAAATTTTAATATTAACTCGCCAGGATGACGAACGGGTAGTTCAAACAGCAGCGATAGTCACCTGAAGTTGGCCTTTCCAGTCTTGGTTTCGAGTTATTTGATATTTGTTTGTTTTGGAATTTCACGCAAAGCTACATGAGGGCTATCTGCGCTAGCCATCCCTAACTCAGCAGTGTAATACTAGAGGGTAGGCAGCTAGTCATCACCATCCACCGCCAAATCTTGGGCTACTCTTTTACCAACGAATAGTGGGATTAACCGCAACATTATAAGACCCCACGGCTGAAATGGCGACCATGTTTAGTGCGACCGGGATTCGAACCCGCGACCCTCAGATTACGAGTCGAACGCCTTAACCCACCTGGCTATGCCGGGACTTATTTGATGTTACGACCATTTTCTAATTTCAAATCGAACTAGATGAACTGTGATTCTTAAACGGGAATCACATTAAAAAAGGTCTAATGTATAAATTAAAAACTTAAATAGTATTAAAAAGATAAATGGCCTTTAAAAACTAAAAACATTTCCAAGGTGGACAGTGTCACCATCACCAATAACACTGTCTAACGTTATGGATAAACCTTGGGGCAAGAACATGTTTAAAATAGTTCCGTCGCTGAGAGTCTTAACGACGGCAAGAAAGTAAAACGTGATTTGAGTGTTACACAGACTACACATTGGTGCATCAGTTCCAGATAAAAGGAAACGATGAGTTAAAAAACTGTGACCAATACGTAGTCTAGTTAGAACAACTTCCTCTTTCCGATCCTTACGGAAGCAAGACGGCCAAAGTCCAATATAGGGTTTTATCTGGAAAAGCTTGTTTTTACGTTGCTCACTCCAAGTCGGCTGCCAGCTGGCACGGAGCCGAGCTTTGAATACAGGACCATAGTCCATGTATGGAACAGGCACAGCGGTGATAGTGCCAGAGCAGATAGATTTAGCGGCGGTGTCGGCGAGTTCATTACCGCGAATACCAACGTGGCCTGGTATCCAGGAAAACTGGATAGAAGTTGATGGTAAAGAAAAATGGGCCAGTCGGTTTTAAATATCGGCGAGAACAGGGTGTGAACTAACATGAAGCGATTCCAGGGCCAGCAGAGAAATAAGCGAGTCAGTATAAATAATACAGTTTGAATACTGCTTAGCTTCTATGTGATCCAGGGCAAGAGAAATGGCGTACAGTTCAGCAGTGAACATAGAAGTTGTAGAGAGGATCCTGCGTGCAACCACCGAACCACAACAAACCATGGCAGAGCTCACAGAGTCACTGATTTCAAACCATCTGTATCAATAGGAATGGAAGTATGGTTCGAAAGATGTTCAACAAATAAAAGACAGTATCTCCAATCGGGAGTATCTGCTTTTCTCAGATGACTTAAAGATAGGTCACATTTGGGGACTGTAAGAAGCCATGGTGGGATGGGCTGACCAGTGGATACAGCAATGTTATCCACGGACAGACCCAATTCATTCAATTGCGCCAGGATTCAAAGGCCAAAAGGAGCAATGGCAGACCGTCTGTTCTGCAAAAGTATGGCGCAATGAGGAAGGAAAACACAACCACAGGTAGGATTCTTTGGTAAGGAACGAAGTTTCGAAGCATATAGTAAAGACAATTGCAAACGGTGGAGGTGCAAAGAAGGTTCATGAGACTCTACGTATAAGCTCTGAACTAGGGAAGTGCAGAAAGCCTCAGTGCAGAGCCGTAATCCTTGATAATGAATGGGATTCAGCATCTTTAAGACCAAGGTTCTGGTAGAGCCATAGACCAGGGATCCATAGTCGAGTTTTGATCAATTAAGAACACGATATATCTTTAGCAAAGAACATTGCTCCACTCCCCAAGTGGTGGAAGAGAGAACACGGAGGATGTTCAGTGCTCTTGTACATTGGGCCCGTAGCTGCTTGATGTGTGTTATAAAGGTCAGCTTACAGTTAAAGATAAGCTCCAAGAACTTTGTTTCAGAAACCACAGGCAGCACAACTTCACCAATACGGAGTTCAGGATCGGGATAAATACCCCATTGGCGGCAAAAGTGCATGCAAACGGTTTTATAAAGAGAAAAATTAAAGCCGTTTGCCGTGGTCCACTTCAGTAAACGATTGAAGGCTGTCTGTAGCTGCCGTTCAATATATCTCATGTTCAACGACTGACATGAGATGTGAAAGTCGTCGACATAGAGCCCATTTGCAACAGTGAGAGGAAGTTGTTCAGTGATGGTATTAATCTTTATGCTGAAAAATATGGCACCCAAAACATGGTCCTGAGGGACTCCAATTTCCTGTAGAAAAGAACGGGAAAGTGTCGAACCCACACAAACATGGAATCTCATGTCCATTAAAATTGTTTGATAAAAATGGGCAAATGGCCACGTAACCCATATATATGAAGGTCCCGCAAAATGCCATACCTCCATGTTTTATCATACGTCTTCTCAATGTCAAAGAACATTGATGCAAGATGTTGTCGTTTGAGAAGGCTTCTCTCATTGACGTTTCAAATCGAATCACGTGATCCATGGTGGAGTGCTGTCGTCGGAACCCACAATGGGTGGGCGAGAGGAAGTTGTTTGAATCGAGGAACCAAACAAGACGAGTATTAAACATCCTCTCTAAGGTCTCACAGAGACAGCTCGTCAAAGCAATTGGATGGTAGTTTGAAGGAATTTTGGGATCCTTCCCAGGCTTATAGAATGATAGGACAATAGCCTGGTGCCAGGTACCAGGGAAAACATTCTCCTCACATATCCACTTAAAAACAATCAGAAGAACATCAAGCAGGGAGATAGATCGTGCAGCATTTCATAGTGTACATCATCAGGTTCAACTGATGTACTGCCAGACAGATGAAGGGCTAGTGTGAGTTTCACCAGTGTGAAGGAATGATTATAGTCATAGAGACAACCAGCTCGAAAGAAAAGAGGTGATCACTGTGCTCGAATCTTGTGGCGGATAATGTGGAGGAAGAAGCAGAAGTGCTAGATACCCGGGAAAAGCTTTCATCTAGAGTATCGACGATGCTCTGAGTATCAGCTACTTCCTGGCCATCAGAGAGCAGGATCGAGAGGGGGACAGAATTATATTGCCCACTGACCTTTCAAATCTTGTCCCATATGAATTTGGAACTGGTGGTAAAAGATATACTGGTTGTGAACTTAATCCAAGATTCCTTCTGGCTTTGATGTCTTACCCACCGAGCATGTGCATGGGCCCGCTGGAAAGCAATAGGTTCGAGAGTATGAGATATCTATGGAAAGTATCCCAGGTCTGTTTCTTTCTGTGACATGTGGCAGGCAGGATTCTATCACGGACGATGACATCGTAAAAAACATGTCGAGCTTTTAGGAATACATTGAGCAGCTGCTTGTATAATACTGTCAGTTACTGCTGCCACACAGTTGTCTATTGATGGCTTACAGGCAATGGCAGGATCAAGTTCTGCAAGAGCAGTGAAAGAAGTTCAGTTTGTGTGATCCAGCTTCCACCGGGGCACGCGGGTTGGTTAGCATCAACCATGGCCAGTCTTTGTCAAACGTATAAAATATGATCACTGCCTCGTAGATTATTGTCAACCATCCATGAAAAACGGGAGAATAAAGAAGGGGAGCAAACTGAGAGATGAATAGCAGTAAAGGATTGACTAGGTGCATGAAAATAAGTAGAAAAACCAGTACTGAAAAGAGAAAAGTTGTGATTAGAGATCATACGCTCTACAGAGCAATCCGTCCCATCAATAACAGCACTTCCCCAGAGGGGGTGATGTCCATTAAAGTCCCCAGGATTAAAAATGGAGACGGCAACTGTTCCTTGAGAGAATCCAGGTCTGATTGATCACAGGTCTCTTCAAGAGACAGGTAGAAGAAACAAATCATGATGGTATGACACTAGGACGTACGGATGGCTACAGTCTCCAAATGTGTGTCGAGTGGCAAAGACAGAGTGGGCACATGTTGATCAACCAACAGTGCCACCCCTCCATGCATTCGTCCATCACACAGCCTGCCATTTCTGTAAATAGAGAACCGCTGAATGGTGACTGTATCGGCAGGTTTCAGAAATGTTTCCTGTAAGGAAAGACATACAGGATGGTAGGAAGCAATCAGCGTTTTGATGTCATCTGGATTAGAACGTAAACCTCGACAGTTCCATTGTATCAAGGTGGCCATTTGTGCTTATGTGTAGGCGAACTGGATGAAAAACCATTCTGTTTACGACCACGTCTTTCCTTTACTGTCTTTATTCGAGGGAGGTCTATCCTGCCCTGGGTCGATTTGGCAGGTCTTTGCTGTTGGAAAAGGATTCCAGTGACTGAAAACGTAAAGGAATGATCGTTTTGCATCTTGGGGTGGGAGAAGAAAATGTATCCAAGGAAATTCCTGTAACTGGAACCAAAGGAAGTGGATCTTGGGATTTGTTGAAATGTATGTAATGGACAGAAATGGGTGTTGAAGGTGATTCATCAACTTTTTTAACCATGGAGGTCGAAAGACTTTTCATTTGTTTTGAGAACGATTTTTTGGAGGCACAGAAAGATCTGTCTGCACTCCCACTGTAATGGAGAACAGCAACTTTCGAGCCTCAGGATAAGTAATGTTATGAATCGTTTTCAAACACTGCACCTCTTTTCTTCAAACCATTTAGGACAAGAACGAAAGTAGGACGGGTGAAAGCCATTGCAATTGACGCAATTAGGGTCCATTTCACACTTGTAGGTTTCATAGTCCTTGTCACCGCAACACGCACACGTCAAGGAACCACGACATGACGTCTTTGAGTGACCGAACCGCTGGCACTGGAAACATTGGAGAAGGTTTGGAATGTATGGCCGTACCCTGCAATTAAGATAACCTGCCTTGATGGTGGCAGGTGGACGTGGTGATGAAAATGTCAGAATGAGGATATTAGTCGACATCGTAATTCCATCTTTGCGAGTGGAGATATGCCTCACTGCAGAAACTCCTTGAGTGTAGAAACCAACGAGAATCTCTGACTCGGGAATGTTCTTCAAATCCCTCTCAACAACAACTCCTTGTGACAAATTCAAAGAAGCACATCCCCAATTGCCTTTGAATGCAAGAGGAGTTCACATGTGTTGAGATGTGAACGTTTCCACCAACATGTCACCAGATCGAAGCTTCTTTACTGACCTTGAAGATCCAGTATGTCCCTCTAGTCCCTTTTGAATTAAAAGGGAGACATTTGCCCTAAAGGATTGTCTGAAAGAGAATGTTGGATAAGAAAATGAAGTACAACAGGTGTTACAGATATTGAAGATTGCTGCTCATAATCTTCAAGATGTGGTCGTTTACCTATGGACTGTTTTTCCACTATTTTATTTAAGTTTTTATTTGGAGGATCCATAATAAAAAAAAGGAAATTTCGGTGCCCATTGACCCCACCCACCATGGAACCCTACGAGGGGACGCACTACAAGGTCAAACAAGGACACTGCAGAAACGCCAGAGTTTCGTGAGCACTATACCCAAACATCCAACACTGGTACTTGGTTGACCCTAGCACAAGTGGACCAGCCGATTGACCCAAGGAGAGCCACCCCAAGGCCGCCCGTCAATAGGAACAAGACCAAAGTGGTGTATTAGAGTTAGACTCCTCAACCACCAGGATTCTCTCCTCCCACGTGGGTGGATGTTTAGATCCCAGAGGAGGTAAACTAAAAGAACAGAACCTTCCCAGGGAGGTCTCCTCACCACGTACAGGAATCCACACCGAGGGGATAAATTCAAGAACATGGGGGCTCAGAGGAGCAAGGCGAGCAGTTCCACCAAGATATACAGGACTTTGAACGCCGCTCTCAAGGAGCGTATAACGAAAACATGATGGAAGACTAAATTTGGGGGCTGGTACGTGAACGTGATTTACATTACAGTCGAAAATCGCAAAAAACTACTCACTTCTAAACATTTTTGTATAGCTTTAGTATAAATACATGTAAATCTTGATTCATATGTTATTTTATTCAGACCTTATGTAAATGAAAATGTGGAAATTTGACCGTTTTTACATAGAAAATATGTTAATTTCTAAATTTCGTTATCCAGGTCACAAAATCAAAGTTTGAAGGGAATAATGACCATTTACTGTACTTTTACAACATAAGCAATTAAAAAATAGCACATACTATCCAGGAACAAAATTTGTGTTACATAGTGATATTCGTGTAAAATTGTACAAGCTAAAAATAAAATGTGTGTAAAATGCTCGTGAAATGTTTAATGGATAACTATAGTGAAAGAATTTTATTCTTTAACCCACATTTTTTACCTTCTGCTTTTGTGAATTGCACTATATTCCCTTATCTTGTCTATACAAGTTTCCTGTAAACCTGTGTTTACCTTCCGACTGTGGAGTTTCCTGTAAACTCGTGTCTGTCTTCCGACTCTGGAACTTCACTGTAAGTCAATGTCTGCTTTCCAATAGTGAAGTTTCCTTGTAAATCTATATCTACCTTTTATTTTAAGCTATTCGCAAGTCTAGTTTACGCTGATAAATCTCACAGCAAGCCTTTGTTAATCTCTGGTTTGTCCCAATTTTACTCTTATTTTGTTTATATTCAACTTGTATGTTGACAAAGTTATAGGGTATATTATAATTCTGTCACATTGAAAAGCCCAAGAATTTGTTTCTTAACATTACTACAGTGTTTAACAAATCTAATCTGACTACTTTTATCACTCTTCTGTGTGCTTAGGGTTATAATTTTATGATAATTATGGCCAAAGAATACTTGTGTTGCCTGTTTAATGTTATATAAACCATTATTGAAAAGGTAACAAAGACTTAACTACCAGTGTTAGTATAGACAATAAAATGTTCCGATAATTACTGGTACGGGTTTCGAGTACTCTGCTTGAAGTATATAAAGACAGGTTATAATCAAGATTATCTCTTGCATGTAATTTTCATTATAATTTTGCGATTATTAGAAGAGTGGCGAAGTTTATTCCTAACAGTTAGAATTACCTAGTAAAAAAAGAATGAAAACTGTAGTTACAGGTCCATGTTAAAAAAGACAAAGTTGCTCCCTGGCAACAACCAATATCTATTATAAACTATTTAAATATTTCTTAACAGTGAGTGGATTCTACGAAAAACTATTAAAAATTTTGCTGGCAGTAAGTGGTTCATACCAAAATGTACTAAAACACTTCCTGGCAAAGAATGATTCCTACTAAAAAGTATTAAAAGACTTCCCGGCAGTGAATGGTTCCTACTAAAAACTATTAAAAGACTTCCTAGCAGTAAATGATTCCTACTAAAAAGTATTAAAAGACTTCCTGGCAGTGAATGGTTCCTGCTAAAAACTATTAAAAGACTTCCTAGCAGTAAATGATTCCTACTAAAAAGTATTAAAAGACTCCCTGGCAGTGAATGGTTCCTACTAAAAACTATTAAAAGACTTCCTAGCAGTAAATGATTCCTACTAAAAAGTATTAAAAGACTCCCTGGCAGTGAATGGTTCCTACTAAAAACTATTAAAAGACTTCCTAGCAGTAAATGATTCCTACTAAAAGGTATTAAAAGACTTCCTGGCAGTGAATGGTTCCTGCTAAAAACTATTAAAAGACTTCCTAGCAGTAAATGATTCCTACTAAAAGGTATTAAAAGACTCACTGGCAGTGAATGGTTCCTACTAAAAACTATTAAAAGACTTCCTAGCAGTAAATGATTCCTACTAAAAGGTATTAAAAGACTCACTGGCAGTGAATGATTCCTGCTATAAACTATTAAAAGACTCCTGGCAGTGAAAGATTCCTACTAAAATATATTAAAAAGATTTCATGGCATTGTCAGTTACCTATTGAAAACTGAAAGTCCCTGATAAACGATACTTACTAAACAAACAGTAACGAAATGTCTTCTGGTTGTAACCGATACCAACAAACAGGTATTAAAATAACTGTGCACTGGCCAGTATCAATTAGAATTTTTATAGTAATTACAGCCGACGTTTTGTGTTCACACAATTTTAAAAATTTAACTGCAGCCGTTAACGCTTCAACTTTAAAAATACGCTCTACACATACTATGTTTCGATGACCTCTAACGTCGTCTTAAAGAGTTATTTGCAAGACACTGGTTTTTACATTCTTTGTGCTACCACGTGATATTACACTGCTTTTTGTATTTATATAGTTATTCAGTCAACTTTTATATAACAATACGCCAAATATCGGCCCTTTGACTTGATGACCCTTCACCTCTGTTTAATACTTTTTAAACTTTATTATTTCTAATAGTTTACTGTCATTTAAAGCTGTATTCAAACATTGGTTTCAATTAAATTGTTAAAGTTTAACCAACACACAAATGCCGATTATTCGTAACTATTAAAAAGTATTTGCTTGTTTGTTTTTGTTTCACACAAAGTTACACGGGGGCTATCTGCGCTTGCCCTCCCTAATTTAGCAGTGTAAAACTAGAGAAAAAGCAGATAGTCATCTCCACCCACTGCCAACTCTTGGGCTACTCTTTTACCAAAGAATAGTGGGATTGATTGTAACATTATAACACCCCCACGGTTGAAAGGGGAAGCATGTTTGGTGTGATGGGGATTCGAACCCACGACTCTTAAATTGCGAGTCGTGCGCCCTAACCACTTGGCCATGCCGGGCTATTAAAAGGTAATACGTTTCACGATATATACTAAATAACTAAAAGGTTTAAAAAAAGACTGACAATAAGCGATATCTATGTTAATATATTATTATCATCTTCAAGCAGATTCTGTTACTATCTTACCCATACTGTGAACTTGAGGAATCATGGTTCGCGACCCCTTGCCGAAAAAATGCGCTACATAGTTTACAACCGTGGATGAGCAATAATAGTGATAGTCATATCCCATAATTCCATTAGGTAAGAGTACGGTACCTCCTTTTCCTTTAGCATGTTAGTTTAAAATTAATACTGCCATGTGCAGATAGCTCTCGTGTAGCTTGGCATGCAAATTCTGAAACCAACAATCTGGAATGCTTTTTAATTTCCAATTATTTACAGTCCTTCCTTTATGCCTGCAGCACACAGTAAATAAATAAACATAAACCTGAAGTGATATTCTTTACATATCTGAGAAATCAACAGGAGGATTCGTGTTATACCCAGACAAAACACCCATTCGGCTGAACTTTACAACGTCTACAGTTTTAACGAATAGACACACGCGACAGCGAAATCTATTATTTATATGATATTTTCAACCTAACGTGACAAATCTACATTATGCTGAAAGTTTAGAAACCAACACACCATATTTCAGGTTTAAAAACTGTCGAGAGAAGGGCCATAAAGCAATGAAATTTTAACGAGAGAATTGCCACAAAACAGAGAAAAGCTTCATAATATTAAATAAATACCACCTTCTATAGATTAAGAAGCTGCAGACTCGTAAACATTTTTAAAAATAAAAACTTTTAATCAAAGTGTGGCGGAGTGTGTGTGTGTGAGTTTTTGTTTGCTACTCTTTAAATCGATAGCACAAGAAAAGTCTATAAAAACTGCCAAGTCATATGAATGACTACATATAGAATTACATATAAATATATTTTCATGACAAAGTAACAAAGACCGCGGTGAAACACGGTCAGCAGTCTTCCTCTGTGCGCTCGGGGCAACATTACTCAAACCGCTGAACAAGATATGATTCAGTTAGTTTTCTCTTCAGATGCATTAATAACGTAATGATCACGTCTGATACCTTGCGAGTAGTTTGCACCTTCAGCAAGTTCCTTATAATTTAATAAAATTGGAGTTTTCAATAAATACATTTAAGTAATTAAATTAATCAAATTGTCTCCTTTGTTTTAGGGATAGATAATAAATCATATGGCCACGAGTCCCTCCCCCCAAAAAAATATAGTTTAAATCTAAAAAAGAGAATTAAACGTAAGAAAAGTGGAAAATTTTAACGGTTTCAACCTTTACTCAAACTTCTATCAGAAGCCGAGTTTGGGTAACAAAAGTACTTACAATAAGATTTAAAGTTAAATGACCGATTTCAAAAATATTTTAAAATATAATCCGTAAATTTGAAGAAAAGAAATACTAATTCACGGTGTAATTGTATCGGGTATGGAAACTCGGTTTCTAACGTTATAAGTCCGTAGACATGCCGCTGTGCCACTAAGGGAGGGGGGCTCACTGCAAGGTAACAGATTAACTATATATTTTGGTATCTTTTAAGTAGAGAAAAATATTACAAGGTGATATCAAAATATTAATATTTTCAAAAGACTCGCACACCTCAACCTTTAATTACACTTGTAAAACGGTAAGTGGGAAAAAAAAATATTATTCAAGACAACGAAAACTGTTGTGCATATAACTTTCCTGCCATGATCCCAAAATGTCTGGTGATTTGAACCGGAAAAACATCTGCGTCTCCAACTAATGTAATCTTGTTCTAGGTTTTCATGCACAGATACTGAATGAAGGACAATCTATACGTAACCGCCTTTAATTTTCGACTGATGAAAGAATCAGCCACTCAATAACATCTAACGCTAAATGTTTGGTTATTCTCAAAAATCCCAAAAATGCAAAGCGAATTTTCGCTAAAACTGATCGCGAAGATCCTCAGATTTAATCCCAAAACACATTAACAATTGTGTCGGGCCCAGCCCACTAACACGTGTTTTTATATTAACACTCTTAATTCTAAAACATAAGCATGTTTAATTTATTCCCATATTATTCGCTAAACTCCATAAGCTTTTCACAGCACTTCCATTCGAATTTCGATCTTCTGAATTTTTAGCCACTCATTGTTATACTTTACGACCTTAAAGTATTCAATTTTATTTGTTTGTTTTGAAGGAGAGCCACATTTAGATATCTGCTATGTCCACCAAATGGAATCGAGCCCTAGATTTTACTGTATATTTATCGCTGTCCGACCGAGAGATATTCAATTTAGAAATATCTTGCGTAACTAACACTAAGTGAATGTTGTTAGCCATGCAACTGAGCTGAGATAAGCCTGTTTTAAGTCCAAGTACAGTCATTCTGTGTTGGCACGAAATGTGGAAAGCCCAAGATGGCTACCAGGTAGTACAATAAACTACGTACAATGAACAGTGTTAAAACAAACATTAGATATTGCCATTAAATATTAATCTATACAACCATCTTTACCTTCCATTAATCTCAAACTGATACTTTCCACTTTGCTTCGTGATGGATATTGGTGATTAAGTCCATCTCTGACCCAACCTTTAATTCTCCAGTGACAATATCGAACCCACTACTCTCATTCGGCTCGCTGTGGGTTATTTAAATCAATACAGACGACGCACAGCGGCTTTCCTCCTGTTTTATATGTTCAGGAGCTAGACATCATTATGATTTTTTTTTTCTAATCACAAAAGGAGTAACAATTGAAGTTTCATATCGGATCCTAAGGGAAATCTCGTTAAACATTCCAAGTATTATTAACGAATATTGTATGCGCGCCGCAATTCGTACCTTTTGAGTGGTAGGAAGCTAATGAATACAGCAAAGAAATACCACTTTAACAATGATAAACAAAAAAACACCCCTATTACTTTGTTAGTACTTTAAGAACGAAGATTTTATTCATTCAAACATTTTTTTTACAAAGACTAGGAAGTGACATTTTTATTGGTTATTGAAAAAAAGAATTCAAATGAATTTTTTTTATATTTAATATACGTAACAGTAATTGTGTGTATATCCTAGATCCCCGACTGTACCCGCTTCCAAAAGACATTCTAGTTTCAGTTTTAAGTTGTTGTTTTTTCGCGGGAAATCTATTTCGAGCGCTATAAACACCTTTTATGTATGTGTGTGGTTAATCTTTGGTTTTTCGAATTTCGAATTAATAGATTTGTCAATACTAAAAACTTTCATCATTTGTCCGTGATGACGAGACACCCACTTGAAGTAAAAATGTATTCTCAAGTTATCAAAATGACTGGTATGGGTATTAAAACTTTAATTAAAATAAAGTTCAGAACAATTTTTCGACTTTTTTAGGTCATCTTCAGGTTAACAAAAAGAGTTTGTAACCTGAAAATGACCTAAGAAGGACAAAACGTTGTTTTGTACTTTAATTAAAGTTTTAATACACATGCCAGCCGTTTTTAGAACACACTTCAATATTTGTACTTACAACTGAACTTTCTTTTTCAATGTTCGATCAAAATGGATTCTCCGTGATGACGAGAAAACTTACTTGTAGAGAAAATTATATATTTAAAAATGGCTGATATGGGTTCACAAAGAAAGAAAGGGTTACTGATCGGTAGCTGACCAGTGTAGTTTTTACATAGTATAGACATTAGTTTTGTGCCTCTTTTTTGAATAAATTTGGTATTAACTGGAATGTCATATTTTGTTGCTAAATTTTGCCAAATGTTGGTTATTTTTCTGCTGATGTCGGGAATATATGGTTTCGTGGAGTATATTTACTTTTGTTAGTTGATTTTGCTTTTTGTCTAAGTGTGTGCGTATAATGTTTTCTACGGTTTGTGGAGGAAACTTATTGATGTTGATGAAGTATTGTTTTATTTTGTCTAATTCGTCGTTAATTTTATCTGGTGAGCATAGTTTTTCGCTGTATTTATTTGGTTTCTTAGTATGTTGAGTTTTTGTTTTGTTTCATGTGCTGAGTCCCAAGGAATGTACAGTCCAGTATGGGTGATTTTTCGCTGGATTCCTGTTTTAAATTGTGTATCGGTTCTTGCAATTTCGAGTTTGAGAAATGACATTTGATTGCTTTCTTCCTGTTCACATGTGAAGTTAATATTGGGATGTATATAGTTAATGTGATTGAAAAAATTAAGTGTATGTTCTGTAGATCTGAATCCCGCAATCGTGTTGTCTACATATCTGTACCAGTATAGTGGTGGATGTAATGCTGTGTTAATTGCTTGTATTTCAACTTGTGTTATAATAGTATTAGCTAGAACTGGTGATACTGGATTGCCCATTGTTTGTATACAGTTGTGGTTGTTGAACATGAAGTTTGAATTCTATGAGGGTTGCTAATTGGTTGCTAGGAATGTCTATTGATAAAACAATACTTCATCAACATCAACAAGTTTCCTCCACAAACCGTAGAAATCATTATACGCACACATGTAGACAAAATGCAAAATCAACCAACAAATGTAAATATACCCCACGATTTAAAAAATCACGAAACCATACACGGCTGTACACCATATATTCCCAACATCAGCAGAAAAATAACCAACATTTGACAAAAACTAGTAACAAAATACGACATTCCAGTTAATACCAAATTTATTCAAAAACCAGACACAAAACTGAGGTCTATACTATGTAATAACTGTATTGACAAACGCATAACACCAACATTATTTATAAAATACAATGTGATAACTGCCACGGCTTCTATATTGGAGAAACAAGTAGAAAAATTGAAACCAGATTCAAAGAACATAAAAAGTCACCTCCACATGTTTTCGAACACTGCAAATCAAATAAACACAACAGGAAACACCCAAATACTAAGTAGGGAAAGAAACAAATGCAAAATCAAAGAAGCCTTACTTATACAACAACTCAAGCTAAAATAAACCAATACAAAAAAATACTGTTATACCTATATTAATAAATATATCCAACATTTAAGCACGCCCTCTACATTCCTACACTCAAATACACACACGTGGGCAGCAACCGGTCAGTAACCCTTTCTTTCTTTGTGAATCTGACGATGACCGAAGAAGGTCGAAACGTTGTTCGCTCCTCTATTAGTACCTTCTCTACCCATACCAGCCGTTTTTAAATACAAATGGATTTTACCAATCACTGTATGTTACTTTTGTCACTGTCAACGCCAACCATGTTGTAATGCATGTCTGTCAATCTGTTATTTGAAATAAAAGAATGGTTTACGCATTTCATTAAGATTTGTCTTTTTGAAACTTAAAACTGTATCACACCATCTGTTTGTAGTTACATGAGTAGATTTAACCAAACCAAGAATACCCTATAAAAATGTCCAACTTGATTTGAACTACATATAATAAACGACAATGTAGCTCTGAAAAACAAAAGAATTATTCTAGTGGCGAATACTACAAAATAAGATAGGAAACATCAGGAATCGACGATTGGGTGTGAGAGGCGGTGGAAATCTCGGAAGGAAAGGGTATGACAGCTTGGGCGAAAAGATGGGTAAAAAGAACGTTCAGTAGAAGGGAAGACACACGAACTGGTTACTGACCACAACTGAAGTGATGTGCGAGTGGATGGGAAGAGAAGAGAAAGAAGCAGACAATTTTCTTTGGATGAATAACATCAAAAAAAGAATTGTTAGAAATTTGTAAAAGATTGAACAAATAGTTGTTGCAACAGAAGGACGCATCTTAAGAGACCCTACAGCCTCTTAAGGAGATGAGATAAATCAATCAGACTATTCGATCACCTAAGTCAAATTATTAGTTAGCTGCAATTTTTGTTATTAGATACTAATTACTAAACACATAGATAAATAATTAGTAATTACACTTAGGTTAATGTGTATATTGTTTCTTTTTGTGTAGAAAGACAGAGAAAGATTAGGCTTACGTTAGCTCTAACTTAATTTGAACCATTAAAGTTTCCTAAATTTTGAAGAAATAAATATCTAAAATTATTGGTTATTAATTAGTGTCTTGTAACATTGCAATTCGTACAATTAATTGTAATAGCCAGCGGCGAACAATAATTAATCTTAATTACATGTGTGTTCTTCCGATGGCTCTGTAATGTGTGTAGGCTTAAAACGATAAAAATTGGGTTTCGATATCTACGGCGGGCAGAGCAGAGATAGCTCATTTTGAAGCTTCGCGCTTACAATAAAGAAACAAAAACTTGCGGATGAATAAAATTACGCCGGATTCGTGACTGTCTTCGTCGTTCGTCCATCCGACCAACATAAAAACGCCTGAAGTTTGTTCATTGTTCTCTAGGGAAGGTTTAGTTTTGTTTTGCTTTAATGTTATCACGGACTCATTTCATTTAATTCGTTCTTCACTCATGACTATAACGTTGCACTGTATTTTTGTTTAGTTGATTTAAAGTATAGTACAGTGTTTATTACTGAACGTCTTGCGTTTAACATTGTACATTTTATGTACTGTTGTTAAACATCTCGTGTGTTTATTGTTGAACATAGTATAGTGTCCATTGTTGTACATCTTAACCATCTTTCCTCTGTCATTGCGCACCGTTCATATCCATTGGCGAATTTAAAAATTACGTTATCTTACAGTGTGACATGGGTTATCTGTGTGTTGAGCAAAGTTGAGTGACATGTAGTGATGTAACAATAAACTATTTCCTTTTAGGAATTTTTAAGTCCTATTAATTTCGTTATTATTTAAGATATGTTTATAATTCTGACTTTTTAAAATACAACAGTATCCACATGTAATGGTCGCCCGTGTTTATTTGTATAGTTTCTCTGACGTTACAAATGTAGAGTTTTAAACCGTACTGTATTGGACACTTATGCGATTTTTTTTATTCAGTTAAAGGAATAAAATGGTGAAAAAATACATCCAATATATACGTTTTTTAATTACTTAATAACACTTAATCCCATTTTGTATTAAGTGTTCTGATACAAAGTGTGTGTGTGTGTTTTCTTATAGCAAAGCCACATAAGGTTATTTGCAGAGTCCACCGTGGGGAATCGAACCCCTTGTCACGTGAAACACACACAATTTGCTGAAGATATAATACGTGTGGAAACGTTCAATAAACATGTTATTTGATATTTGTGTGTAAAATTGTTTTCTTTAGCACCATTCAGATTAACTTCGGATAACCTAAATCTGTCCCTAATATAAAATTAAAAGCTAAATTCTGATAAAAAGGCAACCTGTAACCCTCGGTTAAGCATTAAGAGCTATCTTCACTTTATCATGCACGGTAATCGCCAATACGCTAAAATTATCACATCGGTTAGAATACGGTGTTACAAAAAACTTGAACAATTAAACTAAACTTTAGGATTAAAGCGTAGACACAAGAGATAAATAAATTATGCTAAATTATTAGTTTAACCGTCCATTTATTCGATAAATCTATATTAATTTGTAATTGTATGCAAAAATGCAATATTGTTAGGTACATTATAGGTATATTAATTCTGTAATCCAATAACTTCCTAATCCTACGTTAATGGTTACATGCACCAAGTAGTACACTTACATACTGATTATGTGCACAAAGCTTGACGAAAAACCACAAATATACACTAATTATTAAATATCAATATGGTCCCCGATGGCTCAGTGGTAAGTTTGAAAATTTATAACGCTACAAAATCGGTTTTGAACACCCATGGTTGGAAGAGCACAGATAACCCATTTGGGTAGGTTTTCGCTTAACAGCAAACATGCAAGAGTAAATATGTAGATGGCGCAACTACTAGTCCTATACACGCGCTTCTAACATAACTCGAACCTTGAAGCTCAAAGGATGGGCCTATGATCCTCTTTATACATAGTTAATCACTGATATCTCATATAGTTAAACCCATTTAATTCCCTAAGTGATGAATGACAGATCGGCTTGGTGATGATTTGTTTTGAATAACGGGTAAAGCTGCATGAGAGCTATCTGCGATAGCCGTCCCTAATTTGGAAGTGAAAGACTGGGTGAAAGGCAGTTAGTCAACACCGCCTACTGCCAACCCTGAAGCTACTCTTTTACCAACGAATAGTGAAATTAATCGTCAAATTATAACGTTCCCATAGCTGATAGGCTAGCATGGTTTGTGGGACTGGAATTTGAACCACCAGGACATGATATAAAACGTGTGTGTTTGCGTTTATGGGTTTTCTTATTGCAAAGCCACATCGGGCTATCTGCTGAGCCCACCGAGAAGAATCAAACCCCTGATTTTAATGTTGTAAATCCGTAGACGTATCGCTGTACTAGCGGGGGGCGATATAAAACTTACATTTTACTTCAAAGTTTGAGTTATTTCCTTGCCACAGCCTTTGTGAACGTTGAGTAACTCTTTGGATATTCCTTAAAAATGCAAGTTTTAAATTGCTAAAGAAATATATACCTTATTGTGTGCAATCATACACCATATATCCTGAACTTAAACATACAGAGAGGAATATAGATGGCTCTCAATCAATCAGAATATATCATAAACACGTTCATATTTATTTTACAACACGCTAACGTTGTTAGAAAAGTGCTCCCAATGTTTCTAAAATTATTTTATCCTGGAGAAAATTAAAATAAATCGATAATCGCACTACACCATGACAAGTGAGCTACTGTCATGTGAAACTAAGCATAATTATCCGTTATTGACAATCTGTCTCCGAAATCTAAAGTGGTCTTCAGGACATGACGTTAGGTATGGTCACGTGCAAATACAACAGATATACAGATAAAGCACGTTGCTTATAAATAATGACCAAGGGAAACTTTAACATTAAAATTACGCGCAGCAATCAACAAGACAAGAGCGGTTTTTTCTATAACGCGAATAATTTGGAAAAATCCCATTATAACAACTGTCTGGTTGTAATTAAACTTAGTTCCTTATAAAAAGACAGAAATCGGTTATCAAAAACCCTGTAAAAAAGGAAACATAATTTATTATGGATCTTGCAGGTCACAATATAACTACAAGTATCGTATTTATTGTTACACATTGCGTGAAGCCTTAGTTCAACGAATCAATCTACACTTCCCTGCTCTTGCTTTATTGATCAAACGAAACTCTGAGTATTTTAAATTTAAACTGATTCAATAAAAGACAACACCTCTCTTTCAAAGAGCTTGTTTTTATTTGGTCATATTTCTTCCATTCATAGTCTAGATAATATCAGTTTGAGTCTCAATTTTGTTGTTTTTAGTTAGACGTTTTAGGCTCCTTGGAGGTAAATAATGTTTAGCATCTTTCCTTTCTCATCTATATAATTGGCAAACCGTTATGCAAACGTTAAATTTAAAAGGTTTTGAAAATACTGTGAATGTTTAACTGCCAAACTTATACTATAATCAAGGTTTAATACCCTGTTGATGTGGACAAACAAAACAATACATGTAACTAAGAGCCTAGAACGTATGTAGAAGGAAAATCAAGTTCAGTTCAAATGTCTTGATTATTATAGATTCGCTACGAGGTCGGTCAATTCGACCGACTAGTAACCATTTTGTATTTGTATATTTTACAGTTTAACATTAAATTTTAATATTGAACGTCAATTAAAAATAATGTGTGTAGTAGTATCGTCCATACATTCTTGTTTACATCCTTTTAGACACCGTCATAACTACATCACTTTTCATTTAAAAATAATTTTATTACTGGCTTTGTGATGTTTTTCCTTGACTGAAAGTTAACGTATTCTATAAGTGTGTAACGAAATTGAATATTACGTGCATTGATTTTAACTCCTTCCTACATAATAGAGGGGTTGGCTCCCTAAAGATATCAACTGTACAGTGTACAAAGCACTGAGTATTCTACATGTTACTGTCATCTGATATTCATTTATTATTGAAAGGTAATTCATGTATCACCACATACTCAAGTTTTTTAAAGGAATCCCAGTTTTGTGTAAAAAGGCGAACTTCAAAGGGTAAAGACAACTTCGTTTATACTAGAATTATGTGTTTGTTTAATTAATTACTATTAGTTATTAAAACGATGGCATTGTTCACTTCCAAGAAACACAGATTGGATTTAGGTTTAAACTGACGTTAATGATAAAGTAGTTCTACAGTTATCTCGAACGAAACAAGAAGAAAAAGATGAACAATTTGGTGGGTTGGTCATTTTCTGATTTGGTATTTTAGTAATGGTTTCTTGCCTTTTTTAAGGCTTGTTGGATAGAAAAACAAATAAAATTACGTCTTAATAATCTTTTAAAATAAAACTGTAATTCTTGAGGTTTAGAGTTCATATTTGTATAATGCCTATTAATTACCTTGTCCATCCCTACATATATCATTCGATTCACTACTCGTCACAGTGTTAAAACTTGTTTCGGAATCTTCCAGCACTCAATTACCCTAAGTAAAGGAAATCATAAACTGAGATTCGATTTCTTCTATCTTTGATCGGTATAACATTTGGTTGTTTTTTAACTCACCACAGTGAATCTATATTTACATAACTCCAAGATTTTTCTTGAAGAACAGCATTTTCTGAAACCAATCAACTCAGCGTTAAATGGAGAACAAAATTACTGATTAAACTTCATACATGTTTTTACACAAATTTATTTATTTATTTTATTCAAGTTGTTGAACTAGCTTCTGCGTATCATACAGACATATAATTTGTCGTTAGAAATTGCAAACTTAGAAACAATATAAAATAAAGCTTTATAAATACATGAAGTATCATATAACTGCAAGACAAGTCAGTGTTCTGTACTAGCATTCTTTGAGTATCTGAATGAAGTAATTCCTGAAAGACAATCTTCGTAACAAACGTAGTCATGAACCACTACAGTAATATAAATGGCGTTTAGTTTCTTTATGTTTAGTAATTTCGTTGTTTATTGGCTAAAAACGTGATCGATCATTCTGTCTGTCTTGTCTGTGTATTTGCATTTGATGTGAACGTTATTGTTTAATACAAAAAACTGTTTTTTAAGTTGTCTGTTTCCTCACCAGAACAGTCATCTTACAGGTTATGTGTAATTGAATTTTCCGAATTTCTAAATCTAACACTGTAACGACTACCATACAAAAAAACAAAACAAAAACAGAGTATTAC
Source organism: Tachypleus tridentatus (assembly GCF_004210375.1). Classification (NCBI taxonomy): domain Eukaryota; kingdom Metazoa; phylum Arthropoda; class Merostomata; order Xiphosura; family Limulidae; genus Tachypleus; species Tachypleus tridentatus. Next base: position 45,081,993 of record NC_134830.1, read on the forward strand.
AAAAATATCAAATTTATGACACAATAGTTTTAGATAGAGCACAGTGACACGCAGCCAGAAATTAGTCGTTACTATTTTAATTAATTCTATAATCCGAATTAAATTCTGAAGAACTGAGCTAAAAAAAACAAACTGAAAATATGTAAACGTATGCAACTTATCCATTATAAACTATTAATTTATTTAGACTTAACCAATCAATCTTCATTTTTAACAGGCACTATTTTCTCTTGAGTTTTTAGACGCTAAAAGTTTGTGATTTAAAGTGCGATTCCGACATGGCAAGGCAGAGGCTGTGCTGATGGCTCGTGTAGTGTTTGTGTAATGGCCAGGAACACATTAGTACAGGTACCCAGGCAGCTCTCAGGGAGCGTACAGCTGGCCATGACAAACGGCGCATAGGCTGGTTAAGTGCATTCAGGCACGTGCGCTTGGTCTTCATCACTAGAGATCTGCCGTATCAAGGACGCGTTGCTGATGTGGTATGGGAAGAGGCAAGATGGTTGGCGGAAAATGTGTTCGTCGTCCCTATGAGAAGATTATACACGGCCCTCAGAGCCCAAGAAAACAAGTCATGTTTCTGGATCAAAATCACAAATTACATTCATCTAGCCATTAACATCTCTCCCGTTAATGTGATGTGATTCCCTCATATGTCTGAGACACGCAACGTTTCGTTAATGTATTTACGGTTTGTTCTCAACATTTGCAAGCTCATGATTTGACCCACGTGCGCTCTAATACATTTTCAAAATTGGCCCAACGTAGAACAACTACGTCCTCAAACTGTTTTCCACATATATCAGTTTTAATGTTGTACGTGTAATATCTTCGGTACCAGAATTAGCTAGAAATACTGCAGTGTTGCTACGTAGTGTCCTGTTTTTCTATAGTGGATCTATAAATCAAAATAAATCATTGTTGTATTGTTTTTATTTTAGTGGTTTTTAAAATGGTAATTATAATGTAGTTACAAACAAAATAAGATACGATTAAGATATTATTTTATTCAAAGCCTGGAAACAATAAGTTACTTCAGGATAATCACGTTTTCATTCTTGACAGGTATTGTACTAACCGTGTTGTTTTCACCGTTGATAGATATTGTACTAACCGTGTTGTTTTCACCGTTGATAGATATTGTACTAATCGAGTTTTCACCGTTGATAGATATTGTACTAATCGAGTTTTCACCGTTGATAGATATTGTACTAATCGAGTTTTCACTGTTGATAGATATTGTACTAATCGAGTTTTCACTGTTGATGTTTTACTAACCGTGTTTTTCTTGTTGTCAGGTGTTATCCTAACCATGTTTTCACCGTTGACAGTTGTTGAACTAACCTCGTTTACATTGTTGGAAGGTATTGAGTGACCATGTTTTTACTGTTAAGCGGTATTGAACTAATCATGTTTTTACTGTTAAGCGGTATTGAACTAATATTTCTATTGTTGACAAGTATTGTACATAAGTATAAACATTATCATACACTTTATGTTTTAATGCCGTATTCATTACTTTTAACCAGCTTCATTATTTTAATTGTTAACACTAAATGTCGATATCATGATAGTCAAACAATCGACAATAATTTTATTGGTCCACATTGCGACCACACACTGTTAACTTCAGGTACAAATACCAAAATAATAACGGAAACACTACATCCACATAAACGCTGTAACTGACAAAACCATGGTAATAATAAATTAAATATTTAAGAAACGCGCAACTGCCTTTTCCCCTCTAATGTATAATTATGGAATTTCACCAAGTAGCGTTGGTTTCAAATATTAGTTATATAAATATGGACAATCTACAAAATAATTTCCTAATAAAAAATCAAGATGCCAAAACCTTCGTTACCCGTAAGGCTGGAAACATGACAGATGGTGTAATGTTTCATCTAATTATGAAATTTCAATTGTACCACATATAACAGTACACACATTGACACACCTACACATATAAATAATATATATACATCCATTACGTGGATCCATTAATGAGTCTGAAAACTTACTGATCTGTCGCAAAACACTTGTGTATCTGAGATAGTTATATTTAGTCTTGTTCTTCCATCCAGTCGCAATAACTTCTGATGAGAGTGGGTTATACACTCAGATAGAAACTAAAATATCAGCCTACTATCAGGTATAGCCAGTTAAATACACTATTATTACGTTTCTACTTAGAAAGATTAGAATTAACTGTTTAATTAGTTGGGTACCCTTGCTGTCAACTACACTTTCGGCTGTAATCTTAATAATGCCTCATGAATTCCATTTAATTAGCTTTCAAATCAGTTTATCAGTTTATTGTGCAGATGTTAAGGTACAAATAGCCTACGAGTTTTGTACCTTGATTCCAGTATTAAAGAAAATTTTTCTTCAGATTATTAGATCTCTATGACAACTATATTTCACCGTTCTATGTTGTACGATATTCGGTAAATAATATATTACACAAGTCAATAGAAGTAACCTTTACTGACATTCGTCTGAAATGCCTTATTTAGATAAGTATATTAGATTACAACGTTACTGAGAAACCAACTCGAAAAATATTAACTTTATCTTCAATATTTTTTTCTAATTAAACTACTAGTTCCAGAGATGCTAACTATTTCAAATGACTGAGAGTAATGATTGTAGACAGAACCCTTTATCATTTGCGACTACTTGGCCTGAACAATGTCTCTAAGCTGTTTATTATTATATTATTATTATAACTTATTATTTATTACTGCTATAGATTGCTGATTTATGACTGTGTTTTGTGTATTTAATAAATAAATTTAAAAAAAATTCTTTTGAAATTCTTACTCATAAATGTCGTTATCTGCATCGTTTTTGTCTTCGCCTCAGCCTTTTGTTGGTGATATGTCGATTTTGTATGTCTGGAATAATCGTTTATCCCGCCATGCGCCACAAAAAAATCGATGTGACAAACTGTACAAAACGCATGACTGTTACTGACTTTTGATGCAATGACCGGATATTTTGCACTATACTCTTTCCTAAATTTTTGATTCACAGTTTTAGTCATTTTAGATTTGCCAGAGACAAGATAATCTGGTGAACGAGGCCTCTTTTTTTTCCATCTTGTGAACAATCGCATTGGTGTTTCTATGCCGCTCAGAAAACGAGAAATACCCATCTACGCGAGCGCTGATTGGCTGACAAGCACTGATGACGTAACTATGGATTCCCCCACGTACAAAGTATGGAGAAGCACCGCACTCAAACTATTGGTAGACGTCGGAGATACAAATATTTTTTTTTTATTATTTCAAGCACAAACATGATTATCGCAAGTAGCCATTTGGACTACGTCTTTTATTTTTTATTAAAATTTATTTGTATCTCACTAGAAATTTTCTTTTCACCCCTTTCAAGCCCTGGGGGAACAATTTATCAGTTTATTATATAGACCTATATAATTTGGTAGTTGCAACAAGTCGTAATATTTGTCCTATGAACGTATAGTCATAATATATACAACAAAATCGTAATGATTACGCTCAAATCGTAATTGTTGGCATCTCTGCTAGTTCTATTGGACATCTTGTTCTCCTGTAGGCCATCAGCAAGTTTACTGACTTACAAAGCTAAAATTTGGGCTTCGATTCTCCGCAGTGAACAGTGTGTAGATGGTCCATTGCATAGCTTGGTAATAAGAAAACAACGACATCTTCTCAAAACTATTAAGGTTGTGGAAGTTTGTTAGAACAAACAGTGAACAAACCGTAGCTTATGACTTTACGTGGAAAATTCCAAGTGTCAACAGTGAGGCAATCATACGAAAGAAAATATGCCAACAATGAAAGAACTTCATGTTATTCGATTTAATTATTTCTTCCACTAAGCGTGAAAAGCCTAATACAGGAAAAAATATAAATAGTGTTTAAAGGAAAAATACTTATTTGTCATAATGTTAAAGAAATCTACGAAAATATATTAACATGTATTTATAAAGAAATGTAGAGAATCAAACTATAAAATTTGGTAGTGTTAAAAAAATGAAACTTCGACGAAAGCAATCAAATTAGCTTTTCATCAAACGATTAACTGTGTTATTAACAGTCAAACACTATTATTAGTTATATTTAATATTAAACAAGAAACACGTTACATTTTCTCATAAAAGAACCCTCTTTAACGGGTAAGAAAGGCCGAGTTTAATGAATGTTTAATACACTACATCAAATAACGACGTGACTATCAAAGTTGTAACACAGAATTATAACATTATAGTTTATTATGAAAAACAACTACAGAGTGCAACAAGTTATAAAATACAAATATGGCAAGTATGTAACCACCGCCAAAATACATGAACACTCAAAATATCTAATTTAGGTAAAATTAGTAAAACATTTTAGACCTTTTACAAAATATACGAGATTGTAATATATCGACGCATACTTTTTACATTATTAACAACGTACAAAATCGAGGAGACAGTAACTTTCAACACGTACTCTTTACCTCATTAACAACGTACAAAATCGAGAAGACAGTAGCTTTCAACGTGTAATTTTTATCTTATTAACAACGTACAGAATCGAGTAGATAGCACTTCAACGGCCTAAAAGATTGTTTTAATCTTCTTTAACAAACCCAACTGACTCTGTAGCAAAACAAGCTATGAAATCCCTTTCACCTACACGCGATGATAGCGTTTTTAACAGTCGGTGTATTCGTAAAAATTGATAATTGAAATTTACCCACTCAACCGACAATTATGTAATAATGGAGTTATTGTTAACTCAATATTTGTATCCCAGATCAAATTATTATTAACATAATTTTAGCGATAATTTGATAAAAATTGCAATTAAAAACCTTAACTTGTTCGTCACTATGTTCATTTTTTTCTGACTTAAGGAACAATTCAAGTGAATTAACCGCTATAATCACCCTGCACGCGCATGTTATTTCGTCTCATTTTGGTAACAAAAGCGCACAAAACTACATCTACTTTCTAGATATTTAAAAAACAAAACATTTATTTTAGTTAGCTGTAGTACTTGCCCTGATAAACCCGCAGTAACAAAACGTTGACTGAATTTTATTATCTGGAGATTAAAGATCGTTTCCTTATTTTTATCTTTGTTGTCAAAATTTCTAAATCTCTCCAGTATTCAATAGAAATTATAAAAAAAAAAATCGCCATAGATTATAGTATGAAAGTTAATATAAAAATGCAGCCCAAATTACTTTGCGAAATTTGGATTATAAAATAGAAATTTCCAAATTATTGTGTAAAATAGGCTGTTTTACCTGAAACTGCATACGTTGGATTCATTACTAAATCTTCAATTTAAAAAAAAATAAAAATAGTACGTTGTACATGTTACATCAAAATACTTATTGGGGTCTTACGACGGTTCTTTATTGAGTCAAATTGATATCAGAATAACATCGTATACACATATACTAAATATAAAATGCATCTACAGAGGTGTATTATCATTGTTTTGGTAACCCAAGGACCACGCGTCCGAAGACAAGACAAATGACCTCAAAATATTTGACTTTTCTGGGAGTTTTTTTTTTAAGACATTTTCTTTCAGTCTAATTAGCAATCTGTTTGTCTAACGCAACGTTTCTATTATACTCAAAACAGCAGTGCCACATCCCAAATTTCCAGACAGTAGTGGTTGGGATGAGTAAAAACAAGTAAAAGCTTTTTTTTTCTTCGCAATTGCTGATAACACATAAAATCCTTTATATCTTTAGACATTTTTCTTCTTCCTTAGTTTTGGTCTGTGAAAAGTTTGTTTTTTTCTTTGGTTGCTATGACAACATAACTAAAAGGTAACGATTCCTCTATGATCACAATTATGGCACCATTCAGTTTCGAAACTCTCAGCTTTGAGTTTCCAACACATTTTAGATTTTGTCAGTAATTTTGTGGCTCTACATCAGAAGTGAACAAAAGACGTCTCAGCCCCTGCAGTGTAAGAAATTTCACTTCACATTTTTATCACGACCAGTCTCCAATTTCGCGGGTCTTGCTTCAAAAGTTGATAAAAATGACGTCTTCCCTGAACACTGGACTGTTTTATGGTTCAATACAACCTGGCTCTTCCCACCCACACGGATGCTACCACGATATAAGCACGTGCCTTGGGTGAAACACAACTATGTCGAAGGATCGCACGTCTGTTATTGTCATTTTTTAAAAAGCACTTGGTGTTTCTCAGAGATATCTCCTTCCATCTTCCTATCCAAGTAATTTTTATTTTTAATTTTACTCTTATATTTACTTATTTCCGTCGTTTTTCAAAGATGCATTTGAAAATTTGTGATTTTACTTATTATTTCAAACAGAGACAACAAAATATACCAGCATTTCCTTCCTATTATATGTATTATAAAAGATATATATTATACACATAATAAGGCGTAAAATAGCTTCAGTGCGCAGCTACCAAAATGACTATAGGAGGCGAGCAACTGTTGTATTTCACTACGATATGGTGTGAAGAAAAATTTAGCTTTGAATATAACAACACAGTAAATACAATATGATTACGAAAAACATGGTTTGTCTGTTAAGTTTTTATAATAAATAAATACTAGTTACTCGATGAAGCCACCTATTTGAACTATCACATATTATGTCACGTTACATTACCATACTAATCACGAGAAAATCTTCTATTATATGGTTTTTAAATGGATAGGCGCAAGGTTGAGAAATATATTGTTCATTTAAAATAGTACAAAATATTGTTTTATTTGATTAGGGCTTTGCAAAAGTAATGTTTTTTAAGACTATGAAATATTGTTCATTTAAGGCTTTATAAACACTGGTTTGAGTTGCGCCCCCACAATATCTTGTAATCTTCAAGGTTATTCACCTTACACATTAAGCGCCAAGTAATGATGATTAGAGGGCGTTGACAAAAATTTAACTTTTCAATCATATTTCCCATCACCACCTAACGCCAACTCTTGGGCTATTCTTTTACCAACGAATAGTGGGACGGATCATAACATTATAACACTCCCCACGCCTGAAAGTATGAACACGTTTGGTGCGATAGGGATTCGAACCCGCGACCCTCAGATTATGAGTCGAGTGCCCTAATCACCTGGCCATGCCGGTCCAAAACTATATATTTAACAACACTTTAGGTACTTGGCAATATATATAAATTATGTTATAGATAAATCTACCACTAAAAATCACCTTATCAATTAATACTGGTATTATTAATTGTCACTGATTCACGTGCAACCAATTACTATTTTAACCCTTTACAATAAATTAACTGTCCCTCTTCTTTAGCCAACTCTTGTAATAATTATTTATTTCAAAACAAATTGATAACGTTTTTCCGTGTGTGTTTTTGGGTTTTTCAAACGCGTGGAAAAAATTATCTAATGGATGACATTTATACTGCATTATTTCACTCCATCACCATGGCTACGGCAAAATATATTTTAAAAATTGATTAATTTAGTTAGATGTTTCATGTGTTTGAAACCACTGGAGATGACAATGAAAGACCTGGAGAAATGATAGCAGTAACGACCTTTATTGGTTTTCATTAAATCAAAGGTCAAAGAATATACAGTGTTGAAACTGAATTTCTAAATCCTATTGAGAAATATTATATGTGAAGGAACCACAACTGTGAATGGAGCGTGATCTGACGTACAAAGAGCCAAATGTGCAAAACGCACACATTTTGGCGCGTGAAACTTGAGACTCGTGATCAATGATGCCTTTAAAGCAATGAAGGTTTTTTTTTTTTTTTAGTGATTCGGAAACTGAGTGATTTTTCAACCAAACCATTAACTGCTGTGATTGCTATGGTTAGTTACGAGCATTTTTGTTGAAATTCACGTAAAGCTAACCGTGGGCTAACTCCCTAACCAGAGGGATGGCGGTCAGTCAACACTACCAAGTCTTGAGCTACTATTATATGAATTAATTATTTGATCCACAGACAGTCCCACGGCTGAAAGCGAGTGCATATTCGGTGAAAACTTTCGATCCCATGGACCACATATTGCGAATCAAGTGCCCAATCTCATGCCAAGCATTATTTATGTTTGTTTCCGAATTTCGTGCACCCTCAGATTACGAGTCGAGCACCCTAACCGCCTGGCCATACAAGGAGATAGTTCTACCTGATGCTCGTGTACCCTTACATTTGTTCATTAGTAATTCTCTCACTAAATTACAGTAGGGGCCCCCATACAAATACGGATGGAGGGGGCCCCCTATTCTTGTTTTGCTTGAAGGCACATATTTTGAAACTACCGGTCCAAATTAAATTTCACAATCTTAACTGACGGTGTACATACATTTACACCCAACAAAACTAAGTAATTTGAAAACAACAAACGTAAAAGTTTTTAGTTTATCAGTAAGCGCAGAAATCCTAACGACATCCTGCGCATAAGCCAGTTATGCCCGTCCTGTATATAAACACATTATAGAACAGTTATGAACCAACTGCAAAGTGATATAAAACAGAACAAAAATTCAAATTACACTTTTCTTTCCACGCTTTCTATTTATTTGTTTTAAAGTGCGCAAAAATTATAATTTTATTCTTAAGACTATAATATCGGACACGGTTTTCCTTATATGGCGTGTCAAGGTCGTCGCGAGAACGAAACTCAGAATTTTTACAAGTAAACAAAGCAGGTTGGTTTCATTCATTCTACACCAAACTGCGGTCATTACACAACTCATTAAGCGGTTAATAATGGTGATACGCACACACATAACTTATCAAGCCTTACTTCTTTCAAAGGTAAAGTGTAACAGTACATCTTTGTCTTTCAAGAAGAAAGTTACTGGATTCTTTGATAGATTGTTTAGGCAGAGTATTCATGATGAAACTTTGTTGAATGGACAGTTGCCATCCAATCTACAAAGTTTTATCAAGTTATTGGATTAACTACGGCCCTATTGACGACAATAGAAGCTGTTCAAGCCAATATTATATTAACCAACTCTATACTTTATAACGAGAACGGACAGCTCCAAGTTATATGTAATAGGTTTGTTCACATATAGCCAGATATATTCTTGTTTATACTTCACAATATATTTACAATACTTAGGAATAAAATCTGGATAAAACACAAACATGGGAAAAGCTCACTGCTTATGTAGAGTTGTGTAGATTCGGTGTATTTAATGAGGTGCTATATACAATAAAGGCTTGTAAAAACAAATTATCTCTAGAGATGTGGGAGATAAGTTAGCTAATTGGATAGAAGAGTGGCAGGATGGAGAAAAGCAGAGAGTTCTTACAAATAGAGTTAAGTCAAACTGGATTAATGCCACAAATGGGATACCTCAGGGCTCAGTCTTGGGTCCCATGCTCTTTTTGATTTACGTCACTGCAGATGACAAAGATGAAGGAATGATCAATAAATTACTTCAATTTACACATGATATTAAAGTATTGATGTACTGCTAGTTATGAAAAGGATGCTGATTTGTCAAAAAGATTTAGATCATTTACTGGGTTGGGCAAATAAATGGCAGATGGGTTTGTTTGTTTTTAAATGCGAGATAACGCATTTGGGTTATCATAACCTGAATCATAAGTATAATTTGCTGGAAATAATCTTAGTAGTGCATTAACCTTACTACTGTCAAATGCTTCCTGAAAATCCAGATACAGCAAACCTACGCTCTTACCCTGATCTATATAAGAAGTAACCTTTTCAAGGAATATCCAAAGAGTTGTAAGGAAAGATTTTCCCGTGACGAAACTATATTGACTATCTAATAAAATTCTAGACTTTGTTGTATATTTTTGCAAAATGTTGTTTATCAAAATTTCCAGAACTTTTCCCACAACTGATATAAGACTAATAAGTCCTATAATTAATGAATGATAATATAGTGTAACAGGTAATTATTGGCTTCAATGCTCTGTTATCACAATCATTCCATAAATTACCTTAAAATTGAAAATGTTTCAGATAATTTAAAATACAGTGATTTGAAGGCATACAGATGCGTATTTAAGCACCTTCGCCACACCTTGTCAAAAGCCACCTGGTGGTTTGTTTACTCGTCGAAATAAACGCGGTTAGTATATCATTACAAGCGGATAGTTTGACTCCTTGATGATGGCAGCGTAAAACTACCGATACACGTAAGAATCTTTTTAATTTTGTCCGTCAGCTGAATAAAAATTGTTTATTTTAAACATTGATTTTCGTGATGACGAGAAACCCACTTGAAATAAAAATGTATCTCAGGGCAGCTGATATGGGTATTAACACTTTTATCAAAATAAAGCAGAAAACAACGTTTCGACCTTCTTAGGTTATCTTCAGATTAACAGAGAGAGTTTGCAACAGATCATTGCCGAGCACAGGGTCTTAGGGACGTGAGTGTAAATCAATACGGGATTGTAAGGATATTTTTTTAATTTCGTGCAAAGCTACACGAGGGCTATCTACGATAGCCGTCACTAATTTAGGAGCGTAAGACTAATGAGAAGGCAGGTAGCCATCACCACCCACCGCGAACTCTTGGGCTACTCTTTTGCCAACGAATAGTGGGCTTGACCTTACCTTCACTTTATAACGTCTCCACAGCTGAAAGGGCAAGCATGTTTGATGTGATAGGGATTCAAACCCGCGACCCTAGGATTACGAGTTGAGTGCCTTAACCACCTGGTCATGCCGGACCGATTGTAGGGAGAGTTGCAGTATGTGTTAGGTTATTAATTAGTGTAGGTATAAAGGTGTTCCTTTATGTTGGTTTAATTTTGGTTTGAGTTGTTATATAAGTAGAGCTTCTGTGATTTTAATAAAAGATTTATACTCATACCAGCCGTCTTGAGATACAAACATTGATTTTGTTTTGATTTTATTCTTTAAGTGAAAGACAACTTTGGGCTCTATTAGATGGAGAAATATTACATTATGAGCAGATGTCAAAGAAACGAGACAGGAAAGTGATGAACTCGGGTTAAATCACTGAGGAATGGGAAAAATAAGAATGTTGGAAAAATATTTGGACAGTAAATAGCACTTACAATAGAGGATACATTGAGACTATTTAAGCAGGCTCTGTAAGCATTCAGACAGTAGTCTCTAACAAACTTGCATCCTTGATACCCATAAGGAAAAAGGAAGAGATTAACAGACCCATTCATTAAGTCGCCAGGAGATTAGGGCGTTCGACTCGTAATCTGAGGGTGGCGGGTTCGAATCCCCGGTCATATCAACATCCTCGTTTTTTCAGCCATGGAGGCGTTACAATGCGACGATCAATTCCACTATTCGATGATAAAAGAGTAGCGGTGGGTGGTGATAACTAGCTACCTTTCCTCTAATCTTACACAGCTTCAAAAACAACCTTTCATTAAGTATATCAATAAATGACATTGGTATAAGTGAACACGGAATTTATGAAGCTATAAACTGCTGAGTACGGAACATCACAGATGACGGTTACAAGTTAAGTTGCTGGTATTCTTTCTTCTTGCAGGAGGAAATTATACATCAGAAAAGTTGCTCAGAAAACTAAAGAACTCCTTCAAAGGCTTAGAGATATAAACAGATATATCACTTCTTAGGTGCAGTAATGGATTTCTTAGCAGAGCGAAGATCTTAATAAACAGATTACCAGTGATGTGTTCTGAACAACAGGCAGACGACATAACAGGGATTTAGTGAAACTTTAAAGAACATCATTAAGTTTGAAACAAATATAAGTAGTAGTGAGGGCGTTTTGTAAATTAAGAATATATATGTTGATAAGATAGCTAGGAAGTACAGGAGATTGTAAAAAAATAATAAGTTAAATAACACTTAAAGATAAGTCCATACGAGTTAGACAAACACAATATATTTAATAATAAACTTAGTTGCCTGTTAAATGGTATTAGTAACAAAATGAAAGATTTCAGAACGCACAGTAAAATGTAAGAATGTTCTAAAACACGAATTAATACAACTTAGTTAGATGTCCAGGTGGTAATGGTGCTTGATCCACAATCTTAGGATCACGGGTTCGAATCTCCGTCTCACCAAAACTGCCTGCCTTTTCAGCCGTTTGAGCATTATAATATACAGTCAATCCCACTGTTCGTTGGTAAAAGAGTAGCCCAAAAGAGTAGGCAGTAGGTGGTTGTGACTAGTCGCCTTCCCTCTAGTCTTACACTGCTAAATTAGGGGCGACTAGGGAAGATAGCCCTGGTGTAGCTTTAACTATAGAATATATAAAATAAAATACTCCGAAGTCTTTGTTTAAATTCTGAAGACAAGAAGAAAAGAGGGCAAATGTTTAAGAATTGGACAAAAAAAAGACTGGTGATAATCAGCTACGGAAGCTTTATATATTCAGAAGTAGATTAAATCCCAGTTTGTATACAACTGCACAAATCTCTGCACCACCCTTAAAAAAAAACAGCAATAGAAACACCCGCTTGGCTAGACAAGTATAATCTCTCGTAAATGATCACTTTGACACGTGACCTTAGATTCGGGCGGTGATAAAACCAAGTTTGCAGTAGCCTACGTTCTGGTTGCAAAGACAATTACAAAACGCCTACATAAATGCTGTAAAATATGTTCAGCATTTGTAATTACTACTTGTACAAACTATTACACTTTGTTTGCACTGTACCTTCAGGGAAGGGAGCTGCATTACACCCCGAATTTGTAGAATTAACTGGCTGTTAACGTTGTATTTTCAGGCATGTTTACAACAATTGGAGAACATTATGTATTTTGCACTGGGATACTTGAAATATAAAGTGCAATGGAGATGATTAATAATTAGTTTCTCAATTTAGCATTTGAAAGAAAAAAATGTCAGCTAATAAATCAACATCAACTTAAAAGATAGTCCTGACACTACAAGTGCACTGATTAATCTGCATGTATTCTTGTATTTCCTGTAACACGCTCCAAGTCCCGGAGGAAACAGATTGAAACTCGGAAGTCAACGAGTCGCAAATGTTGATAGCTCACCATATTGGCGCCAGCCGTTGCTTTCGTATGCACTTCACCTGTAAAGTGAAAATGCAATGTCGTCACGCAATCCATCCTGGCACGTGCATGGAAACACCAAAACACCACGAAGTTGTTGATCGATATACCTTAAGTAAGCCTGAGACCAGCCGCTTTATTAAAACAGGCAAAGAAACAATATAATACCAGAACATTAAGCAGCAATGGTGACAAAAATAGCCATCCACATTTGGGTTTAAACTGATGTCAAACAGCCCATGAAGTTCCCCGAGTGGATCTATGATAAGCCAGAGGCAATAATCAATGGTTCTGCCAACCAATGAGATATACAGCTTCAGCCTCGCTTACTGTTGGCTCAGAAAACAAAATACAACACTTATAAGCTGGCAGTGAACGCTGAAGAACCGAATCAGTAACCAACCATAAATATCTGCTACGTACAAAAAAGCTATCAGCACATAAAACTCAAACGATTAAAGTCTTCCATAAATAAACAGCATTACAAAAATAACATCACAGCATAGGATATTGTAATCATAAGTGCTCTTATTCATTACCAGTAAATTACCTATGAAAATTAAAAGGATTTCAGGATGCAAAAAATGCTAAACACTTAACTTTAGGCATTCGTTTACATGTTCCTGTAAACGTGCAAGTAAATCTGCTTAGTCAATCCCAAAATCCCTTGTAAAACACTTTTGTCATACAACAGGGACCCCAGAAATGAATGTTTCGAATTGATTTATTTTGATTCTATACGTGTTAATGCCAAACTTAATGTAAATCACTGAAAACCCCAGAAAAATTTTGCTCCCCCCACTCCTGTTTGGTATCAAATTTTTGTATTGAAGCACCAATGTAATTTTTTAAAATTAAAACTAGTTATTTACCATGAACTATTCCTTACATGACGATACAAATTTACATGTAAATCCGTAGTTCCAGCTTTAAAATGCTCTTTCTCCCCCTAAAAGAACCTCCAAATCATGTTTAACAGTGCTCAGTATTTGATGATCTAGACGAAATGGTGTTGAATTGTTTAATCAAGGTTGGATGGTTGCTGTTTTCTCTGTGTGTGTGAGAGAGCAGTGGAGTCTGGTGGATTTGTTAGTCATTTTCCAGTTCTGCTTTATACTCCCAAATATTCACAAGTGTAACAAACATATTTCTTTGCCATAGTAAGTGGCAGCACAGCCACCACACGTAAAATTTGGTATCTACAATTATGCGTTCCCGAGTCGTGTGCAAGTACACGTGGTGGCTGTAATGGCACTTACATTGGCAAATTAATACGGCAATTACACCTCCGAACCTACAAATATGTGGAAGAATTATGCAGAACTGGCAAAGAGCTTCGAACTCCTTCAATCTTGGCAATTCGCATACATAACGAAAACAGCAACCATCCAACATTTATTAAAACTTTCAAAGTCATATCATCCAGATCATCAAATATTGAAGAAATTCTACACATTGTAAATCAACTCCTAACTCCACATAATAACACAACTTCACAAGAGTTCGGCTTGTACAATTCTGGAATAGTAAATGTAATGTCGTTGTAATATCCTATTTTATCCTTTTACTCTTTTTTAATTTCTTTGTTTGGAAAATGTTTTAAATTTAGAAATCTTATTATCTGGCATTTACTTTGTTTAATACAGCTTTCTGAACAGCTTAAATGTTCGTTACTGTCCCACACGTGACAAATGTTTATTGATGTTGTTGTTGTCATTGTTCTGTTTATTATTCGTCATTAATCTTTGATTCCCGTCAGACAAACCTATATCTTTATGATGTTACAAGAAGCAAACACAACTGCATTAAATTTCGCTAAAATGTTTTCGAAGGGTGTTAATTCAAGTAGGTTTTTACTAAAGATGCTGTTGTCAATAATGAACGGTTTGTTTGTTTTTCGTTAAGCCCAATGAGCTACCTATACTCTGCCCATCACGATTATCAAAACCCAGTTTCTACCAGTGAAAGTCCGAAGACACACTGATAACTAACAGAAACAGCCCCAGAATGCATTGACGTAATCTTCCCCAAAACTGCCAGAGTTCTCCCCAACCCCTAACGGCCAACAATACAAGTATTACGAGGTTTTGGGAAATAAATTTTCTGTCACCTCTACTTTGCTACGAGACTGACTTGAAGTTAATGAAATAACTGCGTATCAGCCAACTTTCGTCTACACACCACTCCAATATAACACATCGCACCATACGTATAATTCTGGATAACACCACTAACGAAGAATGTCTTGCAGTATGTGTTATACAAATTGATACTGAGATTTCCCTCCAAATTCCATCTGACTTAAATAAACAAGCTGAACCAGCAGTTACGTCTTAAGAGAGAGAATGAAGTACAAACGTATTATTATGCATATATACGAACCTAGAAAAAGAAATTGTCCTCTAACGGTCATTTAGAAAATCAAATATAACTGAAAAATTACCCATGTGTCTGTATATATGGCTCATTTCCTATACACAAGGTATCAGGAAATTATCGTAACAATGTCTCAGAAACACAAGTGAACAATTTTGTTAACATAAATTACAGACACTAAAAATGCGTGCGTGGGAGCGTGAGTATACGCAAGCGCGTGCATGCGTGTATCAAAGATATTTTGCATCCATTTCATTTTTTTCAACACCATATTTATGGATTTACACAATAAACGTTACTAACAGGCATTCTGCTAACCTAGCATCATCAGATGAGTTACATGAAACTAGAACATAAAAAATGTAAGTGATAGAAAGCATCATACGTAATATACCAGCCATTTGTAACGAACTATGATATTTTAAAAAATTATTTATTATAATGTAACAGTATAAAGTATTATTTAACTGGTTTGACATGCAGATATATAAATTTTGATCATACATAATGAACTAAAGTTACCGACCTATCAATTGTTACCTATCAATTAAATTCTAAAAATCCTCGTTTGGTGAAATCAAACAGAGCTACAGCAATTTTAGATTTTATATAATTGGTCGTTAAGTTACCAGCATTCTTTATAGATTATCAAAACTGTTATTTCTTCATGTCAATTTATTAGTTACCCCCCCCCTCCGATGACTCAGTGGTAACAGTTTACACTTACAATGCTTAAAATTGTTTTGATACTCTAGATGGACAAAGCACAAGTAGCCCATTGCGTAGTTTTGGGTTTCAACAATAAACAAACAAGTCAATTTCATAATATCTCAAAGCTAAAACAAACGTTCTGTTTAAACATTGGAGTTTGTTATATTTGTCCGATGATTCGATTTCGATGCTTACGACTTTGCCTTAAATTTATATTTATTTCTGTTCTGATCCTTCCGTGAAAATTCGCTACGATGCCAGTAAAGCAGCGTTAAACAAAAACAAAAAAAAAGAGAGAAAAAACGTTTACCCTGTAAATCCATAAAAACAGTGTCGAAAATTGTTTACAAAAGCACTCTTACACATTTTTAGCCAAAGTTAAATTTCCTTATTCGTGTTATTTCTTTCTAATCATTTATTCTTTGAATGTTCATAAAATAAGTCTCAATATTAAAACAAATACTGCAACTAAAATTAAAAGGTCATTTAACATTTATAGAGTCTAAATCTTAAGTGTGAATGCGATTAACCAAGAGTTGAACGACGGAAACATTAAATACTGAATCGAAATAACAGAACTTTCATACATTACTAGCTACCTCACCTGGATAGAATTAGTTATCTGGGATTTCACTATTCATAAAAACCAATACTCACAACAAAACAGTATCTAAATGTTTAAATTTTACGTCTTACCAAATCGGTATCAGAAACGAAACACCCTAAAGTAGATATTTCAACAGAGTCATAGCCAAGGCGGGTGATAAGGGGGTCTTGCCCCCTGATAAATCTAGGCATACTGATCACATATTATTTTTCAGCTTTAATACATAATAAACTCGTTTTGTATCATTGAATAAAAATAAACAAAACCTCTATAAACACTAAACGGAAAACCTACGTCAATGTATTTCAAGTTGTAGTTTTTCTACAGAGACGCCAGCTCAACCAGCTGTATTGTATAAAGAATACAGTCGGGTATTTGGTAGATTTTATTTAGTTTCGTGACGTAAATGTACAACGTAAACGATCACGTGCAATTCAACTACCACATGTAATAAGGATGTGGTAAACTATATTCACTTACCCACTTACATTTAAAACGTCACACAATTATTAAGAATTTTACTCGAGAAGTCTCTCGAAGAGCACGCAAGTACAGAGAGAAAAAAAGGACAAAGATATATTCGAATAAATACTCGGGAAATTTAGTTGTTTTTTGTTCAGGCTTTCAGTCTAGATGCATTATTTGAATAAATAAGAAATACAGATACGAAACCGAGGTCTAAGATAATAAAATTTTTTTTTTGTAATTTCATCTTACCCTAGTAGGTGACTATCGGATATATTTACATTTTTTATAATGTCGAACAACATATCACATCACAACAAGCACCACGTATGAAACCTCGTCTCCAAATGCGAGAAAAGTAATTTCATCAACTGAAGTAAAACATTGGCCACTAGACACTGTTAGAAAAACTTGTTTCAATAACTTCTTCCCCTCCTATAAACAAAGCTCTTCTTCTAGTCTATCAAGCTGTGGGTTATTGTAGTTGGTTATCAATTTGTAATGTTCCATAAAAACGTTACTACCAAATCTCCCACTATTCGAAATCCCATTTAACGAAGTGACATACAAACGTTTTTTTATCAACTGATTAAAAGATTAACACACAAGTAACGAAACGTTTTGAACACTGTAGCAATAAACTCCACCTTTGCCTTAAAGATTATCAATATTTTAACCACTCACACCGTCCAAGAACCACTTTCCAGTTGAAACATCTAGGTGCTTTGTAATATATGGTAAAGCTCTATACGTATCATAACAGCAAAATCATCACGCTATCTCTTGTAATATGAAATAACCGTTATTTTACGATTTATGGCACATTTACTTGACTGAAGTCTCCCACGTCAAGACATGTTTTACTGCTATGTATATTTTTGTGAATTCACAATTTGGAAAAAAAATTCAAGTTTATTTTCGTATTCTTCTTACATTAACAAAAACATACTCATGAAGAGTTAAACTGAAGTGCCTTTCTTTTCTTACTTAGTACTGACGTTTTGTCATTAACTCATTTTGTGCGTCAATCTTGGATGTGGCTCAGGAATAAGGGGGGGGCAAGAATGTAAAGATCCATCTATTGAACAGTGGATATTTGTCACTTAAGTACCATACAGAAACCTAAGCCAAAGATTACAAAGAGAAGTCTGTTTTGAAAGTAACGTTGTAACATTACATAGCCACGTCACCGCTGCCTGTCTCCACTTTAGATCTACTAATACCAGTTGTGTGCTCAAGTTTCGTCTGGTCGATTTATTCTATTCATACCATCCCAGCCTACAATGTCGATCGACCATACTAGCGGCTGTCAGCTTTTCTCACTTATATTTTCGGATTATTCTGCAAGATCAAAACAGCATAATGAGATAAAATGACAGGAACTATGGGACTCAACCTATTTTTATTCAAATATATAACCTATACATACATCACTCTTGCTGCAACAGTATCTCTAAGAGCAGCATGGTCTAGATAAGTAGACGTCTTCTGTACGCCACACGTCTTCCTGTGTTTACTATAGCAACTATGGCTTTTATATAGTGATAGCATTTAGGTGATATTTTGTTGTATACTTCTGGTTGAAAATGTGAAATTTTCAGTAAACGTTACCCATACACACAGATCCTTCAAACTAAACTGTACAAATCATCTCTAAATAGAGTGAACGATATTTACAGTGTTTGATTCATATGCGAACAAACACAACGGAACTATACGAACATAAGCAAAAGTCCTCGTCGTCAGTAACGAAATGTTGAAATTAATCAATCAATTTAAATTATTTAATGTACTGTTAAAATGTTAATTGTGTTCCACTCCTGGTTTCACTCAGAACCAAAGTTCTGAGCTACTTATACCACCCACTGCAAAAAGTAATTATTGGGCATTTCAGTTATGTTAATCGTCACCCAACAATAACATACAGTAAATCCACATTTTTATTCTTTAGGTTACGTTACATTTTGTAACATGAATGACAGCGTGAGTAATTACTAACAATTTAGTGTAAATTATCCTGGTTGTGAAGTGTAATTTCACACCAATATTATTCTTGCCTGTTCTACAATCATTTCAAAAGCGAATATTGACCTTTGTCTACGTGCGCAGCTTTTAAAACTGGAGACAGACAAATGATTGAACAGACACCACTGTTAGCAAAATATGCATGTGATGATAACGGATATTTGTTGCATCTCTCCACAAGAAAAATCACTTTATGATGATAATACGTGAACATTAGTAGTGACATTCATCACGTCTCTCCACATCAAAAGTCATCCTTTATGGCAGTTCACCTAGTTATTTCACAATATACGTGTATGCATCTCAAGATGGTTGATAGGGGTTTCTCGTCATCAGGAAATATATATGTATGTGTACATACATTTTACCACAGCTAAAGGAATAGATTTCATGAATATGCTGCTTCATATATGGTCATAAGTAAATTTACCAATACCGAAATAGTTTTTGTTGGAGGGCTCTTCTACCTGTGCATTCTTTACTGTAAAGGATAGAAAAGTAACAACAAATAAATAAAAAAATACTGGCACGAGAAATTTAACGGGAGAAACTGGATTCCCGCACAGTGAAAGAAGGAAGCAGATTTAACCTTATAATCAGAGGAATTTTAAATCCTCTTATTCTGATTTTTATAGATACGTCACTATGATGATGTTTTTTTTTATTTCTGACTGGCATTCATAACAAAGAGAGGGATTATGCAAATTTAACTTTGGAATTACATTCTAAAAGACACAATGAGAATGAAAAGAATATAATGCAACCATCGGGAGGACACTTCTCTCACAATGACATTCGCCTTCCAGCTCATCTGGAATTCGAGATATTAAGAAAAGATTTCATGATAACCTGCGCATACTCGCAGTCACGGATGGTATAATAAGAAAACAGAAATCTATGCAATACCCATAATAGATAGACTAATAGAGACTGTTCAATAACCTGTAAGAATCACGTGCTAACAGAGAGTGTGGGCGTAAAAATTGTTTGTTTTGAAGTTAAGCACAACGCTACGCAATGGGTTATCTGTGGTCTACTCACCACGGGCATCGAAACCCGAGTTTTAGCATTTTAAGTCTGCAGACATACCGCTGTACTACTGGGGACAGGGAGACGAAAAGAAAAAAAATTAGGAGGAAAAATGACGTCAATGTGGAACCCTCCGAAATAAAACTTCAGTAAATCGTACTATTAGCGCATCGAAAAAGACGAACAAACAGCTATACAAACGGATGATAACTGTAAGGGAAGATCAAAATCCCTACGCCTATACTCGGGTGTATGAAGGAGTTTATGAAGATATATTCCATGGATTAAGGAAGCTTATATTATCATTACATTAAATAACGAATGTGAATCGATGCTCATTAATTTGGATTAACCATGTAATGTAGATCCAGAGACTTGTTTGGTCATTATTCTAAATTCCACCTTGCATCGTCCATCATTTCAACCAAGTTTATGACGTTTTAACAACTATTTCTGGTAAAACAAGAATACAGCATCATAATACTAACCAACGTGCAAAGCCTAGCACCTGCATTGATCGAAAACGATTTACATAGTTCTGCGCAGTTGTTACTTCTTCCAAAGTCTTATACCCCTCTCACAGTATCAAAAGGAATGCCTAAGGATCTACAACGCTAGAATTCACGTTTTCATACCCGTGGTAGGGCAGAGCACAGATAGCCCATTGTGTAGATTTGTGCTTAATTACGAAAACAACCAAAATCTCATTTCATATATATTTTGCATTCTTTTTAATTAACAAGAAATAGTTTGTCTTTTGTATTACTCTTTACTCAAAAGAAATTTAATAGTGTCTTTCTTGAAAAAGAGCATTTAAAACTGAACAAGCCCCTCGCGTACAAATTATCTCGCTATTCAATGGTCAAAAAAGAACAGCGTATTGTTTGTTGAATATCGCGTAAAGCTACACAACAGCTATCTGCGCTAGCCCCCGGCCCCCTAATTTCGAAGTGATATACTAGAGGAAAGGTAGCTAATTAAAATCACCCACGACCAACTATTGGGTTACTACAGGGTGTCCCGAAAGTCACCGTACACTTATATATTTATTAACAGACATGTTTCAATATAGAATACAGAAGGTAAATATGAATGACAACTATAAACAATGTTGAAAGTGACCCCCGTTAGCATCAATACAGTCCTGGATCCTTATTATTTTGTTTCTAAACACCGCTATCCGTTGCTGGCTTGAAATAAGCTGAATAAAATATGATCACAAAAAACTGCACAATGACTTTCCGAACACCCTGTATTTTGCTGACGAAAAGTGGGATTGGTCGTGTTGTTAACGCTCCAAAGATTGAAAGACTGACATGTCAGATGAAGGGATTCACAGCCGCGAATTATATAAGCGCCAAGATCCAAGAACAAGATAAATAATAAAATTATTACTTAGAATTCTCTCTTTCGTTATTTCCACGAAAACGAAAAATGTGACCTTTTTTAATGTTTGAAAGCCAACATTAATTTTTGTTAAAAGTATGTATGAAACAACAGTTCACCTGACAAATTGTAGTGAAATTACATTTGTTAAAAGTATGTAAAAGCAGAAGCGATACAGGAAATGGCATTAACATGAATACACACCACAAGAGGAGGTGTTCTGCCTCTTCTCATTAGAGACAGCTGCTGAGCTTCAAATGGGCTGGCAGTCTTACTTGATACGCCTGATACATTCGTTAAACAATCGATAAGCCACAGGAGTCTTAAACGCTGTATGTAAAACTAATACACACGTGATTGTCTGGGATGGTATTTTAGTTACTCAACCAGCTGATATAACTAAATTGATTACATTGGTTTTGCCATTAAAAATCTAGAGAAAGAAAAATCTCATGTGTAACTCGATGGCTTCTAATCAATAAGTACATTTAACTAACTATATCATTTGGATCAAAATGTGGTAAATATTGCTGATATAAATAATGCCTTAAATAACGGACTTTTTTTTTTCATACGTTTAGAATCGTGTTAAGCACAAAGCAGCAAAACGGGCTATCTGTGCTCTGCCTGCTACATGTTGAAAGACATTTTCTAGCGTTATAAGCCTTCAAACCTACCGGTGTGTCACTGTAATGAAGGCTATGTTTAGAAAACTATATATCTGCGCCATATTTCTGATTGTTCGGCTAGGAATGACGCTTTTGTTCTATGTTTCCGCGTTTGTTTAGAAAACATCAAGAAATCAAGGCCAGGAACGAACTGTTTGTTCGTGATTAAACACAACTATACACAAGGGCTATCTGTGCTCTATCCACAAAGGGCATCGAAACCGGGATTCTAATGTTGTAAGTCGACAGACATTCCGCTATACCACTGGGGGGGGATGAGTGTCAACTATAGCATTTTTACTCCAGAGGGTCTGGTTTGGTTTGAAAATTTTCGCAAAGTTACATGAGGGCTACCTGCGCTAGCCGTCCCTAATTTAGCAATGATAGAGTAGAGGAAAGGCAGCTAGCTAGCTAGCTAACATTACCCACCGCCAAATCTTGGGTTTCTCTTCCCAACAAATAGTGAGATTGAAAACCATCATATAATAACCCCCCACGGCTGAAAGAGCAAGCATGTTCGGTGACGAGTATTCGAACCCGTGATATTCAGTTAGGCAAGCGATGATCAAACCCCACAATTTAGTCAGACAAGCGATAAACAAATCCCACACTCTTCAGTCAGACAATCAATGAACAAATCCCACTACTCAATCAGAAACCATGCAGCAGTATTTAGTCGGATTAACTGAATTTTTGATGGTATGTCTTACGAGACTGGAATGAACAAAGCCCATGATTCATGTACATATTCAAAATATTTCAAAGAATTTAAGAATTATTCTGTAAAATAACGGTTAAGGTTGCCATTCAACTGACACTTAATCGGTGCCTACGAGTGTTTACATTTTATAAAATTCCAAGTTCTTTGATAGGATTGGTTTGGTTTTTGAATTTCGTGCAAAGCTACTCGAGGGCTATCTGCGCTAGCCGTCCTTAATTTAACAGTGTACCAGTAGAGGGAAGGCAGGTAGTCATCACCACCCACCACCAACTCTAGAACTACTCGTTTCCCAACGTATAGTGGAATTTACCGTAACTTTATAACGCCGCTACAGCTGAAAGGGCGAGCATGTTTGGTATGACGGGGATTTGAACCCGTGACCTTCAGATTAGGAGTAGAGCGTCCTAACCACCTGGCCATACCGGACCTCTTAGATAGAAAGGGATACAAGGAAATGGTTAGTTTTTAATTAGAATCGAAACCAATGACACGTTTCTAAGTAAATATATTTAAAAGTTAATGAACTCGATCCATCAATCCATACAGATGATGTATGCTATGTTTATTATTTGTTAAAAGTGGCCCAAAGTGCAAGGTATATCCTATAAAATTATTCTATTGGTTAAATTACTAGTGAAAACGAAACTATTAACGTTTTATATTAAAGCACGACTTTTAAAAACGTATCAAAAGATTTCGTACAAGTTTACTAAGAAATAGATAGTATAATAGACAATCTTAATTCTCAGTTCTAAACAATAAATAAACGTTCTTTAAGCTATTACATTAAGCGACTTTAATATTCTAGAAAACTGAACGGATAAGTCAAGAAAAGTCTAAAATCTAATCTGATTTTGTTATACTTAATTAAATAATAAATCTCTAATAATGATATATTGAACATATAGAATGAGTGTTTCCTCCCCTAGCGTGCTCTTCTCATTTAGTTCAACAGATCAAATTGCATGCAATTAAAAATCCCGATTTGATTACTTTATTCAGAAAGGAGGGGGGTTAATTTTAAGTTATGTTATGATTTAAACCCCGTTTTAACTGTTGATTAGCTCTAGAATCATGTTCTGACCCACGGTTACAGAATAATGATTACAGAGACAAAAAAAAATAGCTGTCGTTTGATTATTCCGTATGAAATCCGTAACAACCGCCATAAATATTTGGTACGTGACCATCAGCACAATTTTTTTTTTTTTTTTATTAATACAGTCGTGATGGTTGAAAACAGGCAGAAACTGTACACACTTCTGGCGTGTATCAACAAATAGAAAGTTTAATGCAGTTCTCGATTACTCTGGATCACCGCGAGACAAGAAAAAACAATAGCCCGTCAAAAAATGCGAAACGTGTTCCTATTATAAAAGATATAAACTCGTTCAACTGCGGTTGTACTGAATTACATTGCTATGAATGAACGCCTTGAATGAAGTCAATACAAAAGTTGCACTTTTTCTTCCAACTAGGTAATCCGACCTTGAAATTTTCTTGTGCGTTACTAACCTACTCCCTAATAGTTGTTCGTTGAAAGAATACAAAGCTGTAAAAAAAAAAAGTATACTGCGCAACCCTAACATTAAAGTTTTAAGTTTAGGTTTCTTTCTACTATTCGAGAAAACCTACAGAAAGTTTATCTTCGCTAGCGGTCCCTAATTTTGATTTGATACACTAGAAGAGAGGGGGACAAATCAAAGGCACTTACAAAGTGCTCTTGGGCAACTCTAATCAAATAATACATTTGACTTTGATAGTTATAGAACAAAGAATGGAATACGACTATTTAACATTTCTAACAATAATGGGTCGTGAGCCATGGACCCTCGGATCCACAATCCAACACACTAACCCCACGCCCGACCTTATCAATTTTAAACCAAATAGTTTATCTTAATTATAAACAATGCAAACGAAGTTAGAGAAAGCAATATACATATTAATCAAGTAGCATGGTAGCCCTAAAAATCTTATATCTCAACATAACAAGTAAATTAAACGTATCTTGGATTAAACTGCAGAAAAATTAGTTCGTGTCATAAAGTGTTCATAACAGCAATGGACGTAAACTAGAAATTATGGGAAAAACGTATAAAGCCGTCAGTCCTAAGGACATTTTTTTAACTAACTGATTTTTCTTTAGGAATGTACGTTTCTCCGTCATTTCCTGGCGGCAGTCATGGCGAAACTGATAAGGACATTTTTAGTTTATTATTGTTTTCATAAGAAATGCAAGTAAATTTATGCTTTACTTCTTTCTCCTTATGAAAGCTTATTTGTCCATGATTATTTAAAGGTTTATTTGTCTGTATAAATCGAAGTGAGAAGAAATATGAATTATATTTGATAAAGATAAGTATATAAAATAATATAAATTGTTCTTCAGTCGCACTAGGTTTTATGTGAAAAAGAGTTAGTCTTACCTTTTCTTTCAGTAGACCTCGTATCCTAGTCGCCTGTTCACGAAAATGCTGTAACGACCTCTCAAGTTCATGGCATCTTTCCTGCCAATTGACTTCAGTGTCCTGCTGCCACATAATGATGATGATGACCCCACAACTCCTCCCTCAGGAGGAGAAAGAACTTTTACTCTCACAGTTGACGTAATTACACTGAAGAAGGAGCGTTCTGATTCACTGCCCACTGTAATCCTGTACCCTATCGAGAAGATAAACAACAAAAACAAACTTATAACTGTATAATACAAGGGATTTTCCCATAATACAATAACTAAGAAAGCGAGCAATTTGTTATGCGATTTTATCCGTCTTCAGCTGTTAACAAACTTGCACCTAATGCATTCTGAAATATAAGAAATTTAAGTGTAATAAATAAATTATCTCTGAATGAAAAAAGCTACTATCATGTTTACCATCCAGTTAGAAACTACGGTAGGTAGAACAAACTATCAGAAAACTTGAAGTTATGGAAGCTAATTTCTTTGATTTCGCGTCTTCTCGTAGTTTGGCCAGGTGGTGAAGCGTTCAGCTCGAAATCTGAAGGTCACAGGTTGAAATCCCTGAAACATTCATGGCCACTGCCATGTTTGAAGAACGATCACACGAGACACGAAAAGAAATAAAAGAAGAAAGAACAACTCTGACCATTTACAGCAGACTTCGTACTGGCAAACAAAAACTGGGGTGATACGAGCAGAAAAGCTCAACTCCATCACACAATCGATGTCTTCTAGGTTGTTGAAGCAGGCCTAGAATACCGCAACATCGATCACTCACTG
This sequence comes from Tachypleus tridentatus, assembly GCF_004210375.1. Taxonomy (NCBI): domain Eukaryota; kingdom Metazoa; phylum Arthropoda; class Merostomata; order Xiphosura; family Limulidae; genus Tachypleus; species Tachypleus tridentatus. The sequence goes on from NC_134830.1 coordinate 45,108,221, forward strand.
CTACAGCTTCGTTACAGGTCTACCAAAGATATGGCCAGAATTTACATTGATAAAATACTGATTGAAAGTATCACCTCTCTGGCGATGCTTCGTCTTTACCACTAGTGACTCTAATTATGGCGAAGAGATAGATTTGCCGAGGTTCTGTATGGATTTCTGGTAAATGAACACAATACCATTTATCAGTATATTTGTAATTTCTCAAGAGTCTAGCTTGGTGTGTTTTGAATTTCGCCCAAAGCTACACGAGGGCTATCTACGCTGGCCGTCAGCAAAAGACTAGATGGAAGGCAGTAGGTCATCACCACCCACCGCCAACTCTTGGACTACTCTTTTACCAAGAAATGGAACGATTACCCATAAAATTATAACGCCTCTATAGCTGAAATGGCGAGCATGTTCAGTGGGGTTGGTATTCGAACCCGCGACCGTTGGATTACGAGTTGAACCACCAGGCCATGTCAAGCCCCTCACGTGTCTACACGAGTTACAAGGGTTCAACTAGCTCACATTATTACATCTGATTGGGTACTGCCAGATAGAGTTCAACAATGACAGCTGACGAGAAATTGATGTCAATCTTCCAATGGACCGAATCTATATAAGTAGTGTCGTGCCGTTCAACATGTGTAAGGAACCAGTAACCTTTGTAAAGCTGTGCATCTCAGAACAGGTGGTATGGGTATTAACACTTATTGATAAGGAGATAATAACGGTTCGGCCTTCCTAAGTCATCTTCAGGTTAAGAAAGAGAGAGTTTGCAAGTGACCACTGCCAGACACATGTATATCCTTTCTTAATCTGAAGATGACCTAGGATGGTCGAACCGTTATTATCTCCTTATCAATAAGTGTTAATACCCATACCAGTCGTTCCGAGATACATTTTTATTTCAAGTGGGTTTCTCGTCATCAATAATTACTTTGTAAAACAACTACTGAAGACATTTTGATATTCAACTATGCATTTCAGTTAATAATGGCTATAAAATGGTGTTCCAGCTTATAAAAGAGGAAAAATTGAAATTAAAGTTGGAAAAAAACATGCATTCATGCATGTGCAAAAACATTTTGGGGACGACTAGTTCGCAATGACTACAGCAATCAATGATTGGAGCCATCATACAATGAAGAAATGATACATTTTCATTTTATGTCTTATGTCCCATTATGCATATTTTGTGGACAAATTCACATCAAAGAAACACCAAAGTTGGTTTTCAATTGAAAATGTCAATAAACTTTCCGATCACTGAAGTGTACCTTAATAAATGCACTACTGTTGAACTAGCTACAGCAACTGTCCATTGATTCTTGATACAGATGCCAGTGATAATTACATTACCTATACTGAAGAATCTTCACCATTAACGCTCGACTGAATAAAATGCATGGTTGCACATTAGATAAGAATGACATGGAATACAACATGATTCAACATGATGCAAGGCATCAGACTTATTACTTATGGGCTTTCTTAGCAGCAGGCAAGAAATTTTCCTTTCACTGAACGTCTAAATCTGAGAGTTATCATACGGCAGTAGTAATTGCAGGTCATAGAGGTAGCGAGATATCAGATGAAAACCCCAGAAGAGTGTTGAAGCAATTAAAGAACCCATTGATATCCTGGGCATTACTTGCTGTAATGCAAGTTGAAATGTGAACATCACATGTGAAGCCTCCAAGATAGCTTTAGAACTTTATATCCAAGACCCCAATCTATTGATACACATCCCCAGCAACCAATTGGCAACCCTTATATAATTCACTACTGCCAAAACTAATTTCATCTTCACCGACCAAAACAACCTACAAATAAATAGCCTAAGTATGGGCAGTCCCACGTCACCAGTTCTATGCCAACATTTTTATGGCACAGATTGAATCTCAAGTGATTATTTCAGCCTTAGACCCACCATTCTACTGGTACGGATATGTTGACAACTGCTGCATTCACATCTACAGAAAACACATTTAGTTTTTTCAACCACATTAACTTCGTACACTCTAACATTAAGTTCAACTGTGAACAAGAAAAAACTAACCAAATAGTATTTCTCAATCTCAAAATCTCAAGAACCAATACACAATTCAAAACAGAAATCCACAGAAATATCAGCAATATTGGATTACACATTCCCTGGGACTCAGTACATGAAACAAAACAAAAACTCAACAGATTAAGAAACCAAATAAACACAGCCACAAAACTATGTTCACCTGACAAAATTAACGATAAAATCAACAAAATAAAACAACACTTCACAAACATCAACAAGTTTCCTCAAAAAACCGTTGAAAAAATTATATGCACACACCAAGATAACAACAAACAAACAAGCCCCAAGATACAACAAGCTACACTGCTGCACACCATATGTTCCTGACATCAGCGAAAAAATAACCAACATTTGGAAAAAAAAACAACTTATAACAAACCACAACATTCCAAAAAACACCAAATTTATTTAAAAACCACGTACAAAACTAAACTCCATACTATGTAAAAACTACACTGACAAACACATGACCAACATTATTTATAAAATACAATGTGATAACTGCCACGACTTCTATATTGAAGAAACAAGTAGAAAAATGGAAACTAGATTCAAAGAATACAAAAAAAAACAACTTCACACATTTTTGAACACTGCTAATCATAACCATAGAAAACACCCAGACACTAAGTAGGGAAATAAATATAAATAAACACAAAATCAAGAAATCCCTATTTATTCAGCAACTAAAACCAAAATTAAACCAATATAAATGAGCACCCTTATACCTGTACTAATTAATAACTTAATATCTAACTGCAACACCCCCTGCGATCCCGTATCCGTTTACACTCTCGTCCTTAAGACATGTGCCCAGCAACGGTCAGTTGCAAACTCTCTTTGTTAACCTGATGATGACCTAAGAAGGTCGAAACGTTGTTTCTACTTTATTTTAATAACAACTGTATTACCATACAAGTTGTCTTAAGCTACATTTTCATTTCAAGTGGGTTTCTCGTCATCACCAGAAACTCTATGCGAGTTTCATCATTTTATTTGTAATTTGATTTATAAAACACTGATGATTCATTCGAACACAGTTCAATGTACCACAAAAGTGGACTTAACAATCCCCAAATGGCACTATATTGTAGAGTAGCTTGGTGCAATGTGACATAAAAATGAGCTAAACAATTCACTATATTGGAGATCAGCTGATTAATCAATCCTGAGTGTAGTCAGCCATAAAGATTAGTTCTTCTAAGAACCCATTAGTGAAAACAAAGAATATATAACAATAAGTCAACCGTACTATATCCACCATTTACATTGTCGACGAGGTATTTCACCACATACTAAAACTCATAAGCCTAACTAGGATACCACAAATATAGCGGTGTTCCAGCTGCTACTTACTTCACCAATTTCACAAAAAACAGCTACAATAACTTGAATAAGTGAAGTGTAATTATTGTAAATTATATCAAAGTCACAAATCAGAATCGCATGTTTGCATTTTTATTATAACAAAGCGATATCGAGCTGTCTGCTCTGTCCACTGAGAGGATGTTTTTTTGAATTAAGCACAAAGCTACACAATGGGCGATCTGTGCTCTGCTCACAACGGGTATCGAAACCCGGTTTTTAGCGTTGTAAGTCCGCAGACATACCGCTGAGCCACTGGGGGCCCACTGAGAGGAATCGAGCCCCTTATTTTAGCGGGAGACCAAATCAGAATCACGGTAAAGATTAATAATATACTAGTTATTTTTATCATCAAATACTTATTCATTATAATAAGATTAAATTACTCTAAGTGGTCACACTATCTCCAGACTTACGTCATATACCGAATAAAAATAGCCAAGGCTCTCCCAGCTTATCAAAATATTGCGCTTCCAACGAGGTGCCATAAATCAATAGCATCCTTAAAGTTTTCTACCCAACATATAAAAGGTCCAAGTCGAATGGAAAAATTTGTAGATATTTTTCCAAATATACACACTGTTTATGTGTAATGTTCTTTCTTGTCTATATGTCAATGGTTTTATACCATTTTTTCCAAGCTACATATACTTATTTTATTTTACCTTTGTGTTTAATTTTTACCTAAAAATTAATTTTCCATACCGGTTTTCTTTGAAATATTTGTATGCAACCAGTTTTGATGTTGAAGTTGGTTTGATTTACTAGATAAATGTTATTTACTGTTCTTCCTTCCTCCACGAGCACAGCAGATTTACAACGCTAGAAACCGGGTTTCGATAACCACGGTAGACAGTGCACAGATAGTCCATTGTGTAGCTTTGTGCCCAACTACAAACAACGTATTTACTGTTCGCTGTTTGTTTAATTATATTTCTAAGTGTTCCGTTCAATGAGTTATATTCTAACTGTGTAACATGTTTAGCTTATAATATTTATTTATAGCCTGATTCTGTGTAATGTAATTTTTACACATTTTACTTTTCATAACTTTATAGTACGTATTATGAACCATGTTTTCGGTTTGAAATAGATCATACTTAAGTTTTTAAATCGTGAATTTTGAAGGGGGTTCCCCCTGCTCTTACCTGTTATATTAAGCATTGTGTCACATACAATGCTTATATGCTAAGTACGTTTTGATTACACACAAGTTACTATGCATTTTGACCCTATTTTAAATTGTTGTTGCCATCATCATAACTGCGCTCTCTGATCTGATTTCCCTCCAGTGGCACAGTAATATGTCTGCGGACTTACAAAGCTAGAAACCGTCGTGGACAAAGCACAGATAGCCCATTGTGTAGCTTTGTGCTTAACTTCAGACAAATATAACTGACCTGATTTTATTTGATACTGTATAGTCTCTACTGATTTAAGGAGTACTGCCTCCTGTTACGTTTCTGGAATGTGCTAAAGTTGTCTGTTTTACGTCTGGATTAATTCGAGTTACCTATCACTTTGTTCTTAACCAAATCCTGCTTTCATATTATGATTTTGTGGCTGAATTGCTTACCTTCGTTACCTTAACACAACTTGAATTTTGGAGTTAATTAACTCCACAATGAATAAATTTCAAATTTTGGATTTGAATTATGGCGATAAATTTTGGGTTATGTTTATGGCCTAATTCTTTAATAAGCAACTGTCTACTATACTATACTTTGTTTACTGCGATTTTAAATTGACCTTTTAACTTATTTGAATCCGTCTCTTAGGTTAATTTTAATTTGAACGATAAACTTCGAATTTTTAGTCAGGACTTTAGTTGTTACATTGTAACTGATCATAATTTTCCTATTATTTAATTACATTCTGTTTTTTTTACGAGTTTAATGCCGTGAGTTTTGTCGTCGTGTTATTGTTGCTTGGATTCTCGTTCGTCGCAACGGTCGTTTCTTTTCATATTATATAATTTTAATCATCTATTTCGTTTAGTTTACACAATGTATAGGAAAAGCTAATCAAAGGAATAGAAGAGTTTAACGTGTTAACATCGTTAAGTATATCCTAGTAAAATCTAGGATTTGCCGATTAATTGAGAAGAATAATTTAGTAACCTAATGCTATATGTTCTTCAAATACGATATAAATATAGGCTTATTGGGGTGAATGAAAAACAACATAAAACACACGTTGAATACACCATCCACCACAGACTCGTGTGGTTGTACTATTCCACGTAGTACAAACAATTTGTATAGTGTTTTTGTAAACAAAAAAAGTTATTTTACGTTCCATAAACACGTGCCTAGTAAAACAACTTTTTGTTTACATTAGATACATTAGCATACATCTGTATTTCACAGAGTAATGCTTAGAAGGTTCAGTATTAGTGTAGTTTAGTTTTAACATCATATACCAATTTTTCCACAAAACGTGTAAATGTTTAATTACAACACAATTCTCATACAGAACTGATACACACAAAATTATTTGCATTTCTATCATCATGCACAATCTTTAGCACATCACAAGTGATCAACTAACCGATAATAAAACAGGGCTTTAACAATATAAACAACTAACGTGCCCTCCAAGTATGAGTGGAACTTCGTACAAAAAAAAAAATGTATAGTGTTCTTGACTAAAAGAAAGAGGGGAGCTTTGAGTGACGTACAAGGTTACTTAAATTTGTCAAAGTCTCTATTTGTTTAACACAGCATAAACCACATGAATACTGACTTCCTAAGACTCTATACTCTCATGTTAGTTTAGCCCAATATACCATTTCCTGTACAGAAAACTAACATTTTAACTCGTTGGTACTTCATTTATCCCGGTGGTCAGCTATGGTCATTCTCTTTCGATTAAATGTAAGGCAGCCATAGAGGTTTGACGACAAAGATTGATACGTCAGACACCAAGCTTCAATACGACCTCTAAGGTCTGTCTTCTTCTGTGCCAACGACTTTAATTCTATATTATTATTATTCTAGTTAAAGAATACAATATCGATTAGTGTGGCTTACTAACTCGTTTGAATAAAACAAGATTTTGCACGTGTAGCAAGTACAATTTGACCTTGCGTTATTACACCTGAAAGGAACTCGTCCAACGTTTTACATAGCTGAAACTCGAGCATTTAGAACTTGGGCAATTTATGACGTAGTTGAAGCTTAGACATTTAGGAGTTGTCCAATGTATTACATAGCTGAGACTTGGATATTTAGGACTAGTGCATTGTAACACAAAGCTGAGGCTGGGGTAATTAGGAGAAAATTTTGTTCGGTTTATTAAGTCGCTTAGATTAAAATATTTCATATCTTCTTATACCTAATCGAAAGGTTCACATAACAGAACTTGATGGTCCCTGAATTAATGTTACCCAAAAAATACATGACGTCAGTCAGCATGTGTCGTGAACAATCCTTGAAAGGATTTCATCTGTACTACGTCATCAACCCCTAACGTTACATAATCGAGCAGCTGAGTTATTGTCCAATAGATACGTTTGTTTGTTTGTTTGCTTGCTTTTGAATTTCGCGCAAAGCTACATAAGGGATATCTGCGCTATTAACAGTGAAACACTAGATAAAAGGCAGCTAGCTATCACCACTCACCGCCAGATCTTAGACTACCCTTTTATCAACGTATAGTGGGATTGACTGTAACATTATAACGCCTCCACGGCTGAAAGGGCGAGCATGTTTGGTGGAACGGAGATTCGAATTCGCGACCCTCAGATTGTGAGTTAAGCGCCCTAACCACCTGGCCATGCCAAACCATGTCCAAAGAGAAGACCAGAATATGAAAGAACCTTTATTTATAGTTAGTAAATTTACGTATAAACGCTAATACGAACTTTTTTTTTAAAAGAAACATATTCGATTATTCATGTAAGTAAAGCTAATGAAATAAGCTTATACCAGACTTAATGTCTGTATTAAATTTGTGGTTATTAATACATACAAGTTATACATTCAACTAGCAATAACTGAATATTCTATCTTTAGAGGACAAATGATAAAAATAACAAAAAATATGTAATAACATTCAGAGCACATGAACAACTGATATTAAACCAACGTAGAGCAACGGCTAAATAAATTAAAAACTCCTTCAGAGCTGATCAAACCCACGCTACAAGAATAATTGTGTTCTCGCCGGAGGACAAAGACCCTCGCCCCTCATGGCCAAATAACATCGCCTCCGAACATGCAAGTTCCAGATACTTAAACGTACTTTACAAGGGACTGGGTTAATCTAATCTTAAAGTTTCTCCCTTCTAGCTGAAAAGCTTTCCATAGGCGAGAAAAAGCACGTGAAATATACTTAAGACACAATCCGTTACAAAACACTTTACCTTAATTCCTTCTTTGAGGCTTCAAACCACGTGTTGAGGCCAACATTAACAAAAATGTCGAAACCAACCGACATGCGGTAAAGGACATTTAAAAGAATCTGGAGTAATTGTATAACTTCAATAAGTCGAGACAGCAGTTACGTCTAAACGTATTGGTTTACTGCAGTAGAATAAAATTACTAACATGAAAAAATAAAAACGCAACAAATAGTGAAAATACATTTCTGTAATTATTAAAACAGACACACGCTAAGATCTAAAACAGGTTAAATTCTGAGTTTTCTACCCTAAGAAATACTTGGTAGAATAAATAATATTAACAGAAAGACAGCCACTAACAACTTAAAATGCCTGTCACAATACAATACATATGCGTTTGTACAACTCGTAACAAGTTCTGTTTTTCCTCGCGAAAACTTGACGGTTCTATGACTAAATAATTACTTAAAATATTTGTTCTCTGCACCATTCAAAATGTATCTGAGAAAGTGTTAAAATGAAACTAAACACTCGTTGAACTAAAATCACTACACTTATTATGGAATGATTGAAAATCATCTTCTAATCTCAGTCAAATATGCAAACTACAGGTCAAGGAAATAAACCCGAATGTGAGTGAATGGAATATAAAGAATAACTTACGTTTAATATATAAAACATACTAGCACAGCCAAACTTTTGTATATGAAACATGATGGCACAGCCAAACTTTCGTACATCAAACATGAAAATGCTGCAAGGGTACATACAATCACGCACATAAATTCCTGCTAAATGCAAGTCAAGTTTTTCTAATTTTCTCAACTATAGTTTAAATAATAATAGCAAACAATCGGTGTTAAATAATATAATACATTGTTAAAAATCTGTACCCTACTTCTGATAAATATCGACATAAGTAAAATTTATGAAAAAAATTATGTCTAAACAATTTAAACCATTTAGACCGTAGCAGTTCTTTTCAAGCAACTTTCTATTATATAACAATGTCTCAAACACTTCTATGTCTGGTGCATTCCAGCCGGTCTGAACGGTCATGAAGTTGCGCGAAAGGCCACGTCGGTATTGGATGTCGATATGGTGTGGTTGATTTATTATTATTATACATTACGCTCTTCCTTATTTTCATTCATGAATGAAAGTAAAGATGAACGTGTTGTAATGCATGAAACACACTACATCTGTCATATACAGTACCGACAAGGCCTTCCTTCAATACTAGGTTACACTGCGATACGAAAAACGTAGTCGCAGTCAAGGCGTTATCTACACAATCAACTTTCATGAACATTGACTGTTATGATACTAACTATATTATGCAAGCCAGTTTACACATCAGATTTTAGGCTAAGTACTAGTAACATAATAGTCATTGAGTTTCGAATATCATTTCTTAGGTTTTATCAATTTCAAACGTTTTCTGACTATGATTGTTTACAAATGTTCAAAGGTCATCGACCCTAGCTGCACTTGGTTCATATACAACGCTTTGTGTGTGGGTGAGTGTCAAATGAGAACGCTTTGTCTTCTACATTCTTGGAGACTATTAACGACCATTCCTTTGCTGAGTCATCAAATAAAACTTTGCTGGAATTATGAACACTTGCTCCAGTTTCACAAGTTCTTGTGTTTGTTTGTTTGTGGTCAAGCAAAAAGCTACAAAATGAACTACCTGTGCTCTACCCATCACAGGTAACGAAACCCTGTTTCTAGTGTTGTACGTCTGCAGAAATTCCGCTGTGTCACTAGAAACAGTTCTTATGAACGAAATAAAGTTAATTAATTTAAATAACAATTTTAATAAATTAATAGTTTTAAAATAAAATAATGTTGCCCAACCAATTCTTACCTAAGTTAACACGTGTTTTTTTCAAATGGCTAAAAATACAACTGATACTATACGGCCTTATGAAATTGTGATATTGTGAGAAAAACCTCATTGACACTGACTACCGTAGATGTGGTGTGGTTGACATTTTCCTTTATTTTCACTAACGAGTGCTTAGATATTTAAAAACCTTAACCAACTCTTAATTAATACTGCTGACCTCTCCCGTTTTGTCCAACGCGACAAATCGAACCTCGGATTTTAACGCTGTAAATCTACAAACTTACCGCCGGTGGACAGACACAGAACTATATATTATTCCCTTGCAGTGTCTTATCAAGATTTCAGCTTCAACGCAATATCAAGCGACTTTAGTTTGCAGTTAAGCAGTATTAACGTAATCACAATACCGTGACGTGCGTGTAATGATTCTATTATCAGATCATGCATTTGCACGATCGCACATAAATGTTAGTTTATCTGCATGTCTCATACATATTACGCGCACGTGACGACAAAACTAATAATTATGTTACTTATGTTTATGGCGCAATTGATTCGTGTTGACCAAGTCACGTGAAATACAACACTATTTAAACCGTTAAACGGACAAAAGTCTTGAACAGCTGGTGAATTACAGTCTAGAGATAACTGTGATAACTTCGAGTAAGTCAACAGCCATCTCCAATAATGCAATGATCACTGAACTTTTTCGCTAATTATAATGATTTTAATCAATAGATTTATAAAGATCCGTAAAACTCATTTAAGCCTGAAACAGTCCAATCTTGTTCGTAGTCACGATATAAAATGTGCGTTTTTGTAAGAAAATTATGTCACATGCATTAAAGATTGTTTGTTGTAAAGAGCAAAGATACACAATGAACTATTTGTTCTGTGTTCAACATTGGTGTCGCAACCCGGTTTTTAGTATTATAAGTTTTCTGCTTTACCGCTGAGCTACTGGAAAGCGTTGTAAGGAGCTAATAACTTTTCATCCACAACATAGCGGCTCATAGAATGGCTCCTAGTTTTCTGTTTGTTTATTTTACAAGTTCAAACTTTTGGCTCATAGCTCCATCTCTTAACCAATTTGAAATCTAATTACAGCCGCGGCTATTGAGGGTTCTCCCTTGCTACAGAGTCATTCTTATGAAAGAAAAACTTTATGGAATTATAAATCATACTTAAATTTCAATCCCTGCATATTCACGTCGAACATTGTGCAACAATTCTAAGTTTGAAACACTACATTTTGGTGGCAAAATATCCGATACTAGCGTAAAGACCTTAATAGACCTTTTGATCCAACCATAGCAACAAAGACTGCTTGCTGAACACGAAAAAAACAACAAAAAACGTAAATATCACGATTATCTTTTAGTATTTTTTACTGTGATCACATAACTTTCTCAGCTTGAAATATTAAAAGTTACATTACACAACTCAAAATTTATTTAGACCGTAACAGAAATTACTACATTCGACATACAGAGTGCATGTAAATAAAACAATGAAAATCTCAAAAACATGTGAAACCCCATTGTGTCGTTGAAACGAATATCCACCATACGATGACACACACACACACACACTTTACTCGTAGCTCCAATTCCAGCGCGGCGCACCAAGTGATTGCTAGAACCTCCACCACCAAGCGATAGATGTCATCAGCTTCACCAACCACTAACAGCTGACGTTTACCAGGAATTTCGGTACTCAGTAGAGAGTACTAGGAAACTCAAGTTGTATTCCTAATAGTGATAGACGTTCAGCTCAAATAAAAATGGGTTTTATATATATACTGATAGAGAAGATAGAGCTTGTTTTTAATACAGCGCAAAGCTACACGAGGGTTATCCGAGCTAGCCGTCCCTAATTTAGCAGTGTAAGACTAGAAAGAAAGCAGCTAGTCATCACCACCCACCGCCAACTCTTGGGCTCTTATTTTGCCAACGAATAGTGGGATTGACCGTCACACTATAACGCCCCCACGGCTGAAGGGGCTAGCATGTTTGGTGTGACGGGGATTCGAACCCGACCCTCAGATTACTAGTGGAGCGCCTTAATCAACCATCTGGCCATGCCGAACCAGAAGATAGAGAGAAAGGCTTATGTATTATAATTTTGCAGTGTACGCTTTAATGTGTATTTTGCTCAGAACTTCCATTTCGGTGGGGACAAATTTAAACAAAAATAGAAAGTAAAGCATATCTGATGTAACTATGTATTCCATTTGTTAACATAATGATAAGTAAATAGGTACTTCTAATGTATTGGTACGAATATACAGTGGTAACATGTAAGCAATTTTGACAATCTTTAATTTCGACTTTAATACACGGTACGATTAAGGCATAGCTTTGAAATGACATTTCTGGGGATTTAATACATTGATATTCACCATAGTGGTCATATGTTAAAGTGTTCAAACATCATGCCATATCTATTATTCCTTCCAATGTGATGATTGTAGTTTCCATACAATTATTGTCGACGTGTGTCTTAAGATCTTGATCGAAAATCTCTAAATATACCAGTAAAATAATTTAAAATATACGTTTCATCTTCTGGCTAACAACCATACAATCTGTAAATCATAACACTCATAAGATACATAACCATTTACAGACAAATTTAATACAATACATAATTAGATATATTCCAGAGTTAATAACTAGATAAATCGGTTATTCTTTTTAAAGAAATGGCATAATTTATTGCATTTTCTATAAAATGAAATTATAAATATGCATTTCAGAGACATCGTTATTCTGCTTATCATTGCACATCTAAAAAAACCATCTAAAAAAAAGATATTCTTGAGTTATTGGCATCTTAAAATATGATGAAGTTTCATGTTATTAGTTTACATTAACTGAAAATAGAACCAATACTGAGATATACGTAATAAAGCGCGCCATGTACAATAATATGCCAGACAAGCGAACACCTGACCACCTACCACTTTGCAGTATGTGTCTCCCACTGGTGAAACCAATAGCAGGAAAAGGTGGGTTACTTCTGTGTTAGAGATCTACTTTTCGAATCCGTGCAATACCACGAAATATTTCCCGCCGTCTGGGCGTTATAAGAGTGGCAATTACTCCCTTAACGTTGGTAGTAAGGTGCTTCCGACTGATCAGTAGTTCAAACTTACAAATACTGGCAAACAGGTAACAGAAGTTTTAAACAGGTTTCTGTTTTTTATTCTTATTCTCACCTAAGTCAGTGTAATGTTTAAAGTAGACCTCAGCTAATTGCAACATGAAATTATTTTCTGTAACTTTCTGCCTAAACGATTACATATCAGAGGATTTAGGACGTTAATCCTTCTTTCGATGTTTACGTGAGCAGTGGTAAGTAAGTAGCTTACCAATACAAAAAAATCTACATTGAAAAGATGAATTGTAACTTGAGTATTTACTAATTAACTTGTATACGTGGAAGAAACGGTAGAGTACCCATGACAACAAAAGATACGATCTCGTTCGGTTTTCCATTTTATTGACGGTAATGAGCAGCTAACACACGGAGACAGTACAAACACGTGCTTGTAGGGAGGGGTATAGTTTAGTTGTTGTTGTTGTTGTTTTTACTTTTCATACGCCCATACAAACACTAACTTCAAACCCCAAAAACTCAAAGATGCCCACTATAAGCCTTATTCATCACTGACCATTTTTTTTAAGTCTTGGTCAATTAACGTGGCAACATATCGAATGTCTGCAGTCAATTCACCGAGAAGAACTACTCTGTATCTGTGATCGACTGTCAAGGAGATCAATTGGTCAATATAAATTTGAAAGTCTTCGAATGCACCTATTCAACCTGAAACTACTCTTTGTTTTACAGAAATACAAATATATTTTATGGAATGAACACCATAAACTCTATTTGTTTTATTATTATTATGGTCAAACTTGATCCACTTTAGTGGTTAAATTATTTCTAATCATCACGCAAATATTAATCTGTGGTCCGGCGTGGCCTAATGCTAAATATACTCGGATTGTGAAATACAGTTAGATCCCTTCATGATCTGCCAATTTGAAAAGAAAAAAAAGATCATCTGGTCCGGTAACAAAATATTTAGGGGTCACTGATTATTAGGTGTATATGTATCTATATAAGCTACAGTACAGTTTTAACAGCTTGTGACTACTTAACGTTTATCAATAGTTTACAGAACAAATATTTATATACCTTACTAGTTACAACAAATCTTCATAATCTCCCTAGCAACAAAACATTTCTTTGTTTTTCACGTACATCCTCTCACGCTACAAACATTCTTGCACATTTTCCCCGACCACTCAAAATTACTCGTTCCTTTCAACTACAGCCGCTTTCTGTGGGTATTTCTCATAACATTTACGAAACGTTTCGGGAAACTACAAGCTTATACAATTAGGTACACCCACAAGCTAATATAACAACAAATAATACACGTTATTCTACTGACTAGATTATTTACTAGTTTACTGACAGCTCTGAAGGATGTCAAGACAAACAAGGAAATTGCACGTGCTAGAAACAATCAAATTACACGCACTAGAGCCAAATCATTAAAAAGAACATGTAGTACGACTGCGCTACTACTTCAGTTTTTCTCGTTTATTACCATAGGCTATTGCGATATCACGTTCACGTGCTTTATGTAAGAACCCGTCACTGCGCGGACACTTGATAAAATAGAAATGTTTATAAATAATGCCTGTTCTGTTACTAATCGGTGAGTATTGTAATCACACTTCTAAATTTAACATAACTGAATCAGTCGTTACATATCATATCCTGAAATACGCAGTCTTATTATATAATTATTTAGAAAAAAAGCAATCCAATCAGAATATCAGTGATATAACATGCAACAATTGTTTGTTTTATTGAATTTCGCACAAAGCTACTCGAGGGCTATCTGTGCTAGCCCTCCCTAATTTAGCAGCGTTAGAGGGAAGGTAGCTAGTCATCACCACCCACCGCCAACTCTTGGGCTACTCTTTTACCAACGAATAGTGGGATTGACCGTCACATTATAACGTCCCCACGGCTGAAAGGGTGAGCATGTTTGGCGCGACAGGGATGCGAACCCGCGACCCTCAGATTACGAATCGCACGCCTTAACACGCTAGGCCATGCCGGGAACATGCAACAAAAGATTTTTAATCGTCCATGTTTTTAAATGGTAACTTCGTAGTTTTAAATAAATTTTATGTATAATATTACATACATATATTTCTTACCTTAGTTTCTGAGAATAAAAAACAAGTGTTTTTATAGTATAAAACAACGCTAATTAATATTACAACAACCTAGCATCTTCAAGTACTTTAAAATCTGTGTCAGATTTCCCGATATCGCAATATATTTTTAAACATTGAATTTCTTTAGTTACAAAAGGGTGTTTATCCATTATAATTGTCGTGTGATGTGACCCTAGAACTTCAAAAACCCACTGAAAAATACACATACGATACACGATAGCATAAGCAGCCTGCCTCTATATTGTAATATGGTTGCCATTCCACCAATTTCCTGTTACTGACTGAGCAAATAGTATTTTTGTTTAACAGTTTTAACAATGACGTTAAACTTGTTCGATTTAGAAGTCAACATTATATGGAACAGAGCAAAACGTTAAACATGTGGTTAAGTCAGTGTTTACTTACCTAACAGGCGCCCGTATTCGACAAAGGAAAGACTGCCACCAATTTAAACGTCACAAACCCACAACCGGAGAGAGACATTAGTTCACCAGATGCGCTGTTTAATAACACTAAGCAGATGGCACCACCCTCAAGCGACTCTTTTATCGTCCAACTGTCTATTGCCCTATCAACTAACAACATCCATTTACATTTCTTATCAGTTAGTGTTAGGTCTATATCGGTTTTACTTCTAATTTAGCTCGAAACTACATTCAAAAGGGTACCCACTTTCAGTTATTCACATATTGCATGACGTAGTGTGCTTAAGAACTGCACACGTGCATGGGGGCCTACCTCGTGAGGACATGAATCTCCGTCACAGAGTAGTTTCTGCAGTTAACAACAGTGAACCTTACACCCGCTACGTTCTATACACTACCAACCATGACGTCAGCGTCTTTTAAAAGCTCTCTCGCAGTAGTTGTGGGCGTGGTTGCTTACTATAGATGGCGCTCTACCATGAGTAGGAGAGAGAAGTCCCGATACGCACTAGTGTATTATTAAAACCCACTCCCGATATACAAATCTTTAATTAAGATTATATTCTAGAAATTTAACTTCTTTTGACTTTATCTTTTCATTTACAAACGTTTGTAAAGGCTAGAATCATATATCCAGTTTCTGAGATAAACAGGTTTTAGCATTACACGGTTGTAAGAACTTATGCGAGAGATAACAAGTTACAAAGCATTTAATGAAACATATATTTTATGAAAGATCAAAAATAAAAACAGGTGAATTTCAAAAGACAAATGTGTAAACAGTTGCTACTATGACGCAGTTCATGAAAAATAAACACACCCTGGACTTAAGTGTTTAAAATAATACTTACACATATAGAGCGAGACGAAAGTTACAGTACAGTGTGTACTAAAGAAAAATATCACAAAAAACAATGGCAACCGATTTAATTATTATTTGTTTCAAAGTAATCGTTATAAATTAAATGTTTTTCTCAAAGAAGCAAATATATACTCATTTAACCAATACAAACATGAACTTTTATGTCGAGGTTAAACTGTATTGTTAAAGACAAAACATCTTGAAGAAACAAACGCACATTTTTCATCACACCTTTAAGTATTTACAAACCCTACCATCTGTGAACTTTAAGAGAAACATTTTAAAAGTGTGTTATACGATACCTAAATGTAAATAAAATAAATACATATATAATCTAACATATATAATCTAATAATAATTAAATGTATAACTGCTTATAACCGAACTCGTTGGATACAGAAATTGTATATCAAACTATCTACAGCTAGAAATAACCATGTTACTGTTTAAGATATGTTCTTTGATGATAAATACGAAGCTCCACAATAGGCTATCTGTACTGTGCCCACTACGTGTATCGAAAATCTGTTTGTGTAATAAGCCTTCCGACTAACTGCTAAGCTTCAGTAGGATTAGAAATCCAATTGTGGTGTGAACTACATTAAGTAAGTAAATTGTAATCATAATCAAATTTATTTAAGTTATTAACAATTCAGAATAAAGATAAAGCTTAAAAACACAATATTATTTATTTTAATGTTCTTGTTTTTTTTTACTATTATAACGGCCCGGCATGGCTAAGCGTGTTAAGGCGTGCGACTCATAATCTGAGGGTCGCGGGTTCGCATCCCTGTCGCGCCAAACATGCTCCCCCTTTCAGCCGTGGGGGCGATATAATGTTATGGTCAGTCCCACTATTCGTTGGTAAAAGAGTAGCCCAAGAGTTGGCGGTGGATATTGATGACTAGCTGCCTTCCCTCTAGTCTTACGCTGCTAAATTAGGGACGGCTAGCACAGATAGCCCTCGAGTAGCTTTGTGCGAAATTCAAAAAAACTAACAAACTATTATGATTATTTTAATTAACTTTGCAATTAAGCAAAAGAAAGAGCCATACCAATAAGCGTTTCCTACGAAATAATTCATGCAACCACAGAGACAACCGGAGAAAACTATGTTAGTAAGTTAGTAATTCTATGAACTCATGAGTGAAGAAGAAAAATATGTAATAATACATCGTCAACGGCATTATATCTGCCATATCCTATGAAGACGAGGCCTTTTATCTAATACCAGTGCTTATCAAACCGGTTGGAGATAAAATTGTTATTGTCTTCGTTGAGCATGCGTGTTGCCAAGTCAAGAGAACAAATAATTTTGACTAATTCTACTCTACAATTGCATGTGTTCATTGGCTCATATGTTTACTCGGCGTAATGTTTTATTAATATAGATTGTTTTAATTCCATTTTAGATTTGGAGCCTAAGAAGTGTGTTTGCATAAGAAAAGAGTGCCCGACATTAGCTAATAAATATTCTGAAGAAGTATTTGGTTTCGTGGAATGTCTTGTCTTTGTGCGACCTGGTTTGAAGCAAATGTAAGCGCATATTTCGAAGTTGCTTGTGGATAATCATAATTTTTAGTATACTCTGTAACGAGGTTTAGTAAAAATGGGTGAAGAGATACTCTGAACAACTGTTTTGCGTTATGTTAGAAAGGTTTGTCATTAGAGATCATAATAAAGCTGTTAAAGCAAATATTTAAGTCTGTAAATGTTATCTTCTGATAAACAGACGTAAATGCACAGTTTCATTCAGTTTATAAAAACACAATCCTCTTAGGCTTATGACTAATAGCAATGAAATTCATACGTACAAATTAGTCAAGTTTCTGAGTCCACTTGAAGTCAACGAATTAGTTTTTAAATACTCTCTCTCTCTCTTAGCACAGATTGCCCTCGAGTAGCTTTGTGCGAAACTCAAAAACAAACAAACAATATTCTCTCTTTTTCTCCCACGAATGTTCTAAGATTCATATTATTGAATATTATATAACACCTAACTTTGATAAACAATCCGTATTCGCTAACTTTGGGTCCAGAATAGCCAGGTGCTTAGGGCACTCGACCCGTAATCTGAGGACCACGGGTCTTAAATCCCACTAAAGTCATATATAAATCACTTTTCTAGTGGGCCTAGGAAAAACAACATTTGGTTTGGTTTGAATTTCGTGCGAAACTACACGAGGGGTATATACGCTAACCTTTCATAATTTAACAGTGAAAGATGAGAGAAGGCAACTAGCCACTTGGGCAACTTTTTTACCAACAAATGGTGGGATTGAACGTACATTATAACGCCCCCACAGCACAAAAGAGGCTAGGCATAGCGAGGTGTTTAGGGCTCATGACTCGCAAATATTGCGAGGGTCGATTGGTTGGAATCCCTGTCTCAAACATGATTGCTCTTTCAGTCTTTCACTACTAAATTAAAGACGACTAGCGCAGATAGCCCTCGTGTAGCTTTCCACAAAATTCCAAACAAACACAAACCGGATGAAAATATTTGGTGGAACAGAGAGTTGAGTGCCCTAACCACCTGTCCATGACAGAAAATAAATGAAAACCAGAAGAATTACCCCCTCCCAAAAAATATCCAGGAAAAAAAAATGTATAGTATTATGATTATTTTAATTAACTTTGCAATTAAGCAAAAGAAATAGTCAACCAATAAGCGTTTCTTACGAAGTGATTCATGCAACCAGAGCGACAACGGGAGAAAACTATGTAATCACACGTCGTCAACGGCATTATGTCTGCCATATCCTATGAAGACGTGGCCTTTTATCTAATACCAGGACTTATCAAACCTGAACACATACGTGTAATTGTTGATGCTTTCATTCTCTTGACAGAAAAAAAACACAACATATTTTATTTTCTTAATATTTAAACAGAAACCTCAGAACTAGTCATATATTCATACGGATAAGTGTCCAAGTATCATCTGATCAATTACTCGATAGATGTCAAGACTTTCCGGTATGTGTATTAGTTTCACGTGTTTGTCTCGTGAAACCAAAGCCTTTTTTTATTCGAATGAACACAATGAGGGCGAGAATGGTGAGCCTACCTCGAGTTGGGAAGATTAATCAATCCCATAGCTACTTTTGAGCAAATAACATTATATTAATATTAGATAAACCGTCCTATTTACAAAAAGGTGAAATAACATTCTAGATTGAGGAAGGAGAGAAGAGAACAGCAGTTGAAATGGGGGAATGCCTGTGGAAACAAAGTGGCGGGAAGAGCACTAATGTATGTTGAAAGAGCAAATACCACTTAAAGCAAATTGGATTGGGCATTATTAACTAAGAAGATTCTTGGGCGGAGGAAAGTCAGTGCCAGAGTCAAAACTACTCAAGTGTAAAATAGTAGTAGGAGTAACAGTTACATAACCATGTCATATGCATCGGATACTTGATGTTAAAAATAATCATAAAAAAATTATATATCGTGGTCGGTAGTTTGTAATTACAGACGGTGGAATGCTACCTGTCTTGGCATTAACAAAGGCGTGTGGTATGAAGGGCTCCATAATTGAAGGGGAAGAAAGGATCCTGTGCTTTAGTCGGCCTTTAGCTACTTTAGTATTGAAGTAAATAGATAAATGATAAAGAGAACTTATGGCTGTGTAGTTTATTATATTAAAAAAAAACAAGGTTACAACAACTACCGCTGTCTCGGTAATACATCTGCAGATTTACTACGCTAAAATTCGGGTTTTGATACCCACAGAAGGCATAAAACAAGTAGCCCATTGTGTAGCTTTGTGGTTATCAACAACGACCCTCCATAACAAATGCTTTAGTTGAAAATTACTCTAAATACAATACATTTATAACATACAGAATTGTATAAAATGGTTAAGAAAATAGCATATTGTGTCACTCTTCCCATTTTATAAGTCTAATGCTTTTCTTCCATGTCACAAAAGAATGAAAATTTAAATACTGTAGTAATATTTCACTGATACATGTTGACAACTGAATGAGTCAGGGTGAAAATACTTGTCATACTTTAGAATTTCCGTATACTTGTACCAAAGGCATGTCATAAGGGTTCCGCTTGAATAAACATACTGGTCAAATTTAGAATCTCAAATAACTGTCACTGTGGCCCATGCAGTATCTTAACTATATAGAAAACAGCTGGCATGTGGTACCGGTATGTGTTAAAAGAAATCGGTTTGTTTTAAATTTCGCGCAAAGCTAAGACTAGTGGGAGGGCAGCTAATCATTACCACCCACCGCCAACTCTTGGGCTACTCTTTTATCAACGAATAGTGGGATTGACCGACACATTATAACGCCACCACAGCTGAAAAGGCGAGCATGTTTGGTGTGACGGAGATTCGTATCTGCGACCCTCGGATTGCGAGTTGAGTGCCTTAACCACCTGGCCATGCTGGACCAGTAACAATAAGACCAATAAACACAGTTTCTGACAGTGTGATCTAACAACCAATATTAGAACTACTATATTTTGTAACATATATATAATAAAACTTTATACGACAGTTAGTTCATTTTGGAATTTCACGTAAAGCTACACGAGGACTATCAGCAATAGCCGTCCCTAGTTCAGCAGTGTAAGACTAGAGGGAAGGCAGCTAGTCATCACCACCCACTGTCAACTCTTGGACCACTCTTTTACCAACGTAGAGTAGGACTGACCGTCAAATTATAACATCCCCACGACTGCAAGGGCAAGCATGTTTAGTGGGACGGAGATTTGAATCCGCGACCCTCAGATTACGAATCGAGCGCCCTCACCACTTGACCATGCTGGATGTTATACAGCAGTAACTAAGATTATAACGTCGAAATAAACAAATAAAGCTATAGTTAAGTATATTTTTACACAATTTGTAAATGCCGCGAAGGAAATATTGTTATTCCGTTGTTAATAATGTGTATATTTACAACTTGTGAATGAAAAACAAAAGTTAAAACAGTAAGCGAAGATCCTGTAGATAAAGACACCAAAAAGTTTTCTGACGCTTTGTTCAATATATAATGTGATCTAAAATTATTGTTTATACAGGGTTGTTTGGTGTGAATATGGGTATCAGCTAACAATTTTAATAATCATATTAAAACAGTGCTTATTCGAAAGAACATGAATGTACTTAGTGTATGTTAAATGTGCTGAATTATACAACAAAACTAGTAATAGTTACTATGTTGCGTATAAATATGTATGTCTTCTACCTTCCTGTATCGATATACAGTATAATTAGTATAGTTTTTTTTTTTTTTTATTTCAAGCAATTCCTTTCATTTTAGCTTGTTTTGGAATTTCGCACAAAGCAACTCGAGGGCTATCTGTGCTAGCCGTCCCTAATTTAGCAGTGTAAGTCTAGAGGTGGGAGGCAGCTAGTCATCACCACCCACCGCCAACTCTTGGGCTACTCTTTTACCAACGAATAGTGGGATTGACTGTCACATTATAACGCCCCCACGGCTGGGAGGGCGAGCATGTTTTGGCGCGACTCGTACGCGAACCCGCGACCCTCAGATTACGAAGCGCACGCCTTAACGCGCTAGGCCACGCCAGGCCCTTTAACTTTAGCTACTCGTTGCCTAAGAGTCACACCTTTAGTATTCTTGTCCGAAAGATAGTTGAAGGATCACTTTTTGCTGGCAATCACATTACCTGTGGAGGTATTGACTTTCTTCTATTTTATTGGAGAATGACCGGCCATGTGAGTAGTGCTTTGGATGAGTCTGACGTTAGCCTATTAAATAACTAAAGTCTGGAACAATGGCTAAAACGATATACTTTGAAACAAAATATTAGGAGAATCAATCTGGAATACGGTCTAAGAGAGACATAATTTAGAACTCAAAGTCGCCGAGTTAAAGTTAACTCTCCGTTTTCACAAATTAAGTCTTAGATAAAAATCGTTCACTTTAAGTATACACTGACGTTTAGTCTTTAAATATCACGACTTCAGTCGTCAGAGAATAGAATGAATTGGCAGTAAGTATATCAACCTGATAGTGCCACAACTTCATTTCCTCATGAAGTAAATATCGTTAGCTCTGAATTTGTAATATTTATATAAAAAGTGACCAACTTTACTTTAGTCCTTCTTTTGTTTACACAAGAAATGGTATTTAAAAGTAAATACAAGATTTCGGACTTTCGACATTCCCTGAGTTGATGAATAACACACCAGAGAACGTTAACTTTTAACTAAGAGAAATAATTTAAAAAAATACCAACGGATAAAATGACGTGTTGTGATGATTTGTTTTTCTATCAAATAGACTGTTATCAATGACAGTAAAAGAATAAATCGGAACAAGTTTTAAGTTTCGATGATATAGTAGGTTAATTTCTTGTGCTTTACACCATGCTGCGACAAACCGGTTGTAATCGCTTGCAGCTCCCTCTATTTCAAGCTTGTTTTTTGAAATCAATACACTTTATAGGAGGTTGCTGTACGATTTTATATTATGCATATAATAAAAAACGCCCTAAAATTCCTTTATAGAATATGAAAAATATTGTTGTTTTTTCTCGATTACTTTGCCCACGTAAATGTCAGCTTCTTGACGTATGACTGTCCATTACGTGTATATTCCGCCTCTAAAAATCAAACGCGTCTGACGAGGGTATGACGTAACTTATAAAACCACGATCAAATAATATTCGATTAATATTAAATCGTGTTTTAGGAAAAGATAGTATCACAACTAATTAAAAGCATTTGATATTATATTTAAAAATATAAAAGCTAAAAATCACATCCACTTTAAAGAAAAAACTCTAAACTAATTTTTATTAAACTTTTAAAGCATCCTTTTCCTTCCCCTATATGAATGTAAGAGTAAGAAAAGAATGTATATATATATGTACAGCCTAATAGTTTGTAAAGTTAAATCCAGACTTTCTGTGTCCTAGTAGGAAGAGCTATTATGTATCTTTCACACTGCCCTACTAAGGAGTTGTCCCATCATACAGTCGTATCAAGTGGCACAGATTAGTGATTCATCATATTAAGTGAATGACTAACAGTGTTTGGTTACGTGCTAACATAAACAGTCACCTGTCTAGGTTATAAAACAAGATCTCAGATATGTGTTTGTATATATGTCTATATAAGTTTATACATGTCTTCGAGTGTTGTGTTTTGTCTTTCCTCGAATGTACGAGTGAGCTCTTTATATATTTAATTATTTATTCAGCCATCATGCAATATAGATAAATGTATACAATATCATTTTACGTGAAGTACAACATGCATTGAATTTTGGTTTGACTTTAATGTTATCATCAAACTAGAATAATCGTGTCACCACTTCTTTGAAGAAAACGCTGACACCTGTTTGACACCTTTTAAATGCCCTACAAATATGAGGGGGTGTATAAACATCTATATAAATATAAGAGTACTGTTTGTTGTATGTCCACAAAATTACTTCGAAGAAAATGGAGGGATCTTCATCAAAATTGGTATCGAAGTTCACTGGGTTCATGGGAAGATACATACAAATTTTCAATTTTGCATTTTTCGCTTTTTATGAACGTTTTTCACTACTGTTTCGTCCCTTTTGAAGTATCTTCACCAAAGTGAGCATAAATATTTGTTGGTTCCATAGGGAGATACATGTAATCTTGTGTTTTCACATTTGGTGTGTTTTTTTTTCCGTTTTTATGGTATTTTTTTTTTTTACAAAAACATACAACGGAAGCAACTTTTAATGTCCTAAGATAACCTTTCATTAATCAAGAATTTGCATAACTTCCGTCTAGAGAATGGGTACTCCAGCTAGTACAGCACTAAAATGTCATTTTAGCTGAGAAAAGAGAGAAGTCTGATAAAATTGTTTGTTTGTTTGTTTCTTGAATTTCGCGCAAAGCTGCTCGAGGACCATCTGCGCTAGCCATTCCCAATTTAGCAGTGTAAGACTAGAGGGAAGGCAGCTAGTCATCATCACCCACCGCCAACTCTTGGGCTACTCTTTTACCAACGAATAGTGGGATTGATCGTATCATTATAATGCCTCCACGGCTGAAAGGGTGAGCATGTTTGGTGTGACAGGAATTCGAACCCACGACTCTCATATAACGAGTCGAGTGCCTTAACCACCTGGCCATGCCGGGCCATCTGACAAGAAAACATAAAGTTACTGATTTAAAAACACCTGAGAACTGAATTGTATTAAAACTTAACACGGCGGATAAATGAATAAGAAGTGGCCTATAAATATTATAAGTATTATCAGCCCTGATTTCAGTAATTTGTGGTTGATAATCGCTTTCGAAATTTGAATAATTATTCTCCTTTTCTGTATAATATATATATATATTTTTGGTTCTGGTAAATCGCTCACAAAAGTATTTATTTCTTTGTTTGTACATATAGAAATCATCCCCTGTTATTTATTCTGATTTCATTGCAACGTTCAGAACTGAATCGGTCCACGAGGAAATTTCCAAATCGTCGCATCATCGAAAGTTTCTAGTATATGTTTTTTAATTAACAGAAACATATATAGGATGTTTCACTCAAATTCTTTTCATGGGGGGAAATGGCATCTTGTTAATGGTTATCATTAATGAAACATTTAATTGTTAATCTGTCCAAAGAACGGTCATTATTATCATTCATTTGTCCAGAAAATGGTCATTCTATCGTTTTCTGTACAGATGAACGGTCATTTTATCATTCACTTGTCCAGAAAGTGATCGTTTTATTGTTCATCTATTCAGAGAATTGTCATTTTGTTGTTCACCTCTCCAAAAAGTGGTCATTTTATCGTTCACCTATCCAGAGAATGATGTTATTTAACTAAAATGTTTTGCTATGTAAAAGTAAAATTCAAGAACAAACTCGAAATATAAAATAAAAAATCCTATGTTAAATTAAATATTCAAATCTGACATATGATTACATCTTAAGGTTTGGGCACTCAAGTCGCAAAATGCGAGTCGTAGGTTCAGTCTCATCACTGAACATATTCATCCTCCAAGTCGTGAGGTCATTATAATTTGATTTCCAATCCCACTATCCCTTGGTAAAGAGAAGCCCAAGAGTTGGCGGTGGATAGCTTTCGATAATTGCTTCCCATCTCGTCAATCACTTCAAAATTAGTGATGGTTACGCGGATAGCCCTCAAATAGTTTTGCGTGAAATTCATAAATAAGCAAACATGAAATCTACAATGAGTGAATAAGAGTTTAAATTTTGTTTAAATACACTACAGGTTAATGATACGTACAGGTTTTTAATTCAATATTTTCTTAAGTTGTTAAATAACGCTATAAAAATTATCAAAGAAATTCAAATATTTTACTACATAATTTAGTTGCATTAGTTTCTGCTTAATTTCGCGCAAAGCTATACGAGGACTATCTGCGTTGGGCATTCCTAATTTAGAGGTGAAAAATAGAAAGAAAACAGACAGCCATTACCACTAACTATCAACTCTTAGGCTACTCTTTTACCAATGAATAGTGTACATGACCGTACATTACAACGACCCACGACTGAAAGGGCGAACATGTTTTGTGGGATTAAGATTGAAACTCGCGACCCAAAGAAGTCCTGAATTTTATACTTCCGACTTCTTGGAAATAAAAAATGGACATGGCCTACTGATTATCGTGAAGGATTGTGGACTTGAATGTTTAACGTTCGCGTCCCGTTACCGCAAAAACAATTGCGCTCCGCACTTTGAGATTATGGTTCAGATTGGAATAGACCAAGATTTGACGGTAAATACTTTTGTCTAGTTTCCTTCTGGTTTTAGTTAAAAACGAGGTGAAAGTAGCGCAGATAACCCTTGCGTAACTTTGCGCGAATATCAGAAATAACCAATAAATGAAATAAAATAATCTTATAGCAAATATATATTGAACAATGATGAGCATGAAATCAATATATTTTTAACGTTTGAATTTCAACTGACGTTGTTGTTTTTTGCTGTTGTTATTGTATACTGATAACTGTTCTTGCTGAGTGTGCGTGCCCAAATGGTTAGCATGACGGACCGTGAGTTCAATTATTCGTGTTTTACAATCTGTAGCTTCAAAGACACACTCCGCACTTTGGAGCCAGGGATGCCCTTTGAAAGTTACGGTTACATCCCACTATTCGAAAATACAATTAATACAACATCAGATTTGTTAAAAATGAAGCGGAAGCTATATTTCTTGAATTTTTTTCACCACATTTTTAGCTACAGTTTTTAATTTACGTTTGTATAATATCCGGGTATAGTGTATAAATTCCTAACATTTCATGTCTAACATCACTTCTTTATTATACCTCTATTTTTATAACGTAATTGTAAAAATATTATTCTGTATAAAACAAAATAAACTTAGAGAAAATTAGATTTATCTCAGCAACCATGGTTTCATCAGATTGTCTCAACACTGAAGGTACAAGCGCCTTGAGCTTTCCACGTGTTAAGTGACGTTATTAGCATATATTTTAGCTTCTACCTCGGTATGATTATACAGACATATATAAACACGAATTTACATTTTACTTTATATATATACGTATATATATATATCAGGCTATTCAAACAAAGCTATTTTCGAGTGTTTCAAAACGTTTCTATGGCAACATAACTACTTGATCCATGCCTGCTACCTCTTTATTATAGTGAAACTGTGACCAATAAAGATTGCAGCTGTGATAGTTCAATTTCTTAAGGCATACAGAAATCCTTCCTGAATAAGCTAGAACTGTATCTCCTCTGTTTTTCAACTTATCTCGAAATAAACCAGAAACATTCTCTTTGATTCATTAAGCTCAATGTTTCTGTACCTGTGATTGTTTTGCCTTCTATTTTATACTGAAAACTTCTACAACGACCGCGTTTTCCTTATTTTATACTGTATGTTTGAAAGAATGCTAAGTAGCTCAGCATTCACGCTAAAAATTAAATTTCGACACATGTGGTGGGTACATCACAAATAGCTCATTTTCGGGCTCTGTACTTAATAACGAATATCGTTTGAGGAAGTATAGAACTTCTTTTCACAATTTATTTGTTTTAAGAGTGTTTACACTCAAGAATGTAATGACTTCGATGCAATAACATACTGTTTGTTCTTTATAACGTTCAATAACATACTGTTTGTTCTTTATAACTTTGAGTCCCCACGATTTGGGGGACTAATAACAGTTTGGTTTAAAGTTCGCGCAAAGCTAAACCACCAGCGACTGACTGACTCTTGAGTTGTTCTTTCACTAACGTATAGTGGGATAGACCATCCGACATATTATAACGCCCCCACAACTTAAGGAGCGAGCATGTTCGACGACGGGAATTCGAACCTGTAACCCTCAGATTGCGAGTCGAACGCCCTAACCACCAGGCTATAATAAGAGAACACAAACCCTATTTTAATTACGTTAAGGTTGTAACTCAACGTGCCAACTCGCAACACATTAATCCGAAATACTACCCCTTCTTCTATCAGCCACAACATTAAACCTTCTCAAAAATTTCTTAGTTTCTGATGCACCTTTGATATTTCTGAGACGAATAAATTATTATTAATTATATCTTTATCTGAACTGAAATAATGTCAGTTAAGGTTCGCTCACAATTATTAGTATTATCATAACTACATACACAAACTGACAGAGGGAGTAGTCGTGAGCCCCGGAACAACTGATGAAACAAATATAACTTCTCCATCATCAAGAATGATTCTAACTCGAACAGGTATAACGGGAAAACTTATCACTAAATAAAAAAGATATGAAAGACTGGCTAGTGAAATTGAAAGAAGGGAACTAAACAAGGCATAGATGTGTATGTGTGTGTTTTCTTATAGCAAAGCCACATTGGGTTATCTGCTGAGGATATAGATATAAATGAGCATATCACTTAATAGGGTAATTACACTATGCAACAAAACTTTTACTTTTTCTTGTTCCTGGGCAGAAAGTGTTATTACCCATTTGCTTAAGCCTAAAGTAAATGACAAAGACCTATTTTTCTCTTCAAAATTTGCTTTTGTGACCTGGAAGCATATAATGAAAACATGATGGGAGACTATATTTGGAGGCTAATACGTGAAACTGATTTACATTACAGTCGAAAATCTGGAACACCTACTCACTTCTAAACATTTTTGTAAAGCTTTAGTATAAATACATGTAAATCTTGATTCATATGTTGTTTTATTCAGATCTTATGAAAATGAAAATGTGCAAATATGCCCGTTTTTACATAGAGGATAGGTTAATTTCTAAATTTCATTATCCAGCTCACAAACGCAAAGTTTGAAGGGAATAATGGCCATTTTCTGTACTTTTACGACATAAGCAATTAAGAATTAACACATACTATCTAGGAACAAAATCTGTGTTACAGAGTGTTATCACATAGTAGACTGAGCTATCTCTACTTCACATGAAGAATATAATCCATACATTACTGACTTCCCTACTTTATCTGTCTAACTATTTGGTGTTTGAATAGAACCTCTTCTTTTATAAGTATACCTTTCCTACTTTTATGACTATTTGACACGAGTAACATTTTACGACTGGAAATTCTGGTTTTATTTGTTTTGTCACTAAGAAAGCCAGTAACGTTTTTTTACGGATACTTTTCCCCTCATACTTATTTGTTTACTTTTTGTGAGATGGCGTACGTGGGTTAATATATGGAGTGTATTCTAAAGCTCTATAGATTTTGTATATAATAATAATAATAATGAAACAGGTGGTCAAATACCCTGAAGACTGTTTTGCTCTATCAAATTATAACATTATAGTTACCGCTAGAACTAGGCAGGCGTTGAAACTGTTGAAGGAGAAAATGATTGAAAACAAGAAATTTCCATTTTTGTTGTTGAACACAAAGCTGTGTTCTTCCTATCATGGGTATCGAAACCCGGTTTTAGCAGTATAAGTCCGCAAAAATATCGCTCTGTCACTGGGTGAACTTCGGTTTTTGAAAAGCGGCATATATATATATATATATATATACACACACACAGCAGAGATAGAACATCTTTACCAGACAGTTATTAATATCTAGCTTCTATTAATTTGTAGAGAAGAAAGTCCAGATGACGTTTGTAGTTTTTAATAAAGAGATTCATGCCATCCATACATAGAGAGTGCACTAGCACTACCACAATCGATGTTGTGTTTCCCGAATTTATGGTTATTTTTGAGTGCATTCAAACCTCTACTTCTGTGGTTATATCTCAATGTTCGAAACCCCGTCCCATCAAACATGCTCGCCCTATCAGCCGTAGAGGCGTTATAATGTGACAGTCAATCCCACTATTCATTGGTACAAAGTAACCTAAGAGGTCTTACACTGCTAAATTAGGGGCGACTAGCGCAGATAACCCTCGTGTAGCTTTGCGCGAAATTAAAAAAAAAACAACAAAAAAACCACCTGATCAAAAAGAATCTCAAAAAATTCCGGGTTTCAGAGGTCTTAATCTATAGCTGGTTTTATATAAATCTGAGAAAAATGGATCACATTGCTTCCACCTTAGAACCTCACATTTCAAGATCCAGATGTCTAGTTTAACTCAAAATGTCGCAACTATGTCCTAACTTACGTAGCAGAAGTTATACAAAAGAAGAGCTAGTTATACAAAATACGTGGAAAATTAATAAAAAAAGTTCTCTATTAAAAAAGGAAGATTCGATCGACTAACTGCTCTAGATAAAAATATGATAATGAAGTAAATAAAACTTAAAGTATTTAAGGCATACGTAAAGTTCCTTAATCTCAGTAATAGCGACTAATTCAGAGAGCTATTCGTAACCTGACAAAAAACAATTTGCTTATTTCAGTCATTATTGCTGCAGATGTGACATTTGGGTGTCATGGCTACACGTTTGTCACCTTTGTATATGGTTAAATTAGAATGTCCAACCACTCGACAGCACAGCGTTACCAAGGTAGAATGGCAGATAATGAAAAACCAAAACGAGGGGTATATTTTATAAGGGAGCTTTCAGTGTCCTCGCTGGAAGTAGAGAAACTGATGCAGATGATAATTTAACACATAAACAAGCTCCACATTCTAAGCAATGGCCTCATCCGCAAAATAAAGACTATAGTTACGAGAGAGAAAAAAAGAGCCCTCTGACCCACTTACGCCATTGCGACGAAGCTGTACCTATATGCTACTACTGCAAACAAAGTAATAAACAAAAAAGTAATATTGATAACAGGCTCATAAACTTTCAGCCACACCTCAAAATCAGTATCTGTTTTCATTAACAAAAAAAAAAATGTTGAAAGAGCTAGAATCATAACAACATCTTTGGAACAAACACTTACCAAGTCCCTCGATATGACTTCAGTAGTCTTTTGTGCTTTTGTTGTGCTTTAAAATGGTTTTGGAAATCGACGTCATGCAAGTGGCAGGTCTGTAGAAAGTTTGTAAAGATTTCTAGTCTAAAATATACCCTGCTGTTTTCACCAAAGCTCATTATATTGGGAAAAAAAACACATAATGGTGAACATAAGACTGAACACAAAACACGATGGTGAAAGTATTTCAGTGGCAGTATGAGCCTGAAACATCATTTTATGTAGTTCAGCCAAACTTCAGTTAATTATATGTTTAAAATAATATAAATATAAAAGTATTTATCTCGACACTATCGTAAGTGCAAACTTTGAGATAGGGAAGTAGACCAATTTACGAGACATCTTCTCGAATTTCACTGATAAATAAACACATATCATCAATTCGTGACGCCCTAGGTTCGAAACGGCTTTATTTAGGACAATGAATTTTTCGTGTTTACCTTCAATAATGGATTATGTCATTCACTTAACCTCAAACCTAGGTTAAGCTCTCGTTTTACATAATTTACAAGTGCACGTATATGTTTCTAAAATACAAACTTTAATTCCTTAAAACTAACAATAAAATAACGTTTAAAGAAAATACGCGTCAACACATTGAAGTAAAATAACATAAACATTACGATAGTACACTTGTAATGTGAACTCCACATTCGATACCAACACCGTGAAAACAAAACGAGTGCAATCGATGTTGTGTTTCCCGAATTTATGGTTATTTTTGAGTGCATTCAAACCTCTACTTCTGCGGATATATCTCATCCAACGAATCGGAATATCGATCTTATGAATACTTAACTACTCAGTGACGTCATAAGTTACTGGTAGCATAACTTTCTTATATGATTTTGATTGCTAACTCAATGTAAGAATCATCCTTTCGCATAATCAACGCACTGGTACCAAAAAAAAAACAACAAAAAAAAACGAAATCTAAACAATTTTGTAGTCATAGTTTTATCAAATTCAAGCAAAGGAAAGACGGTAAGATATATCAACACAATAATATAATAAATAATATTGGGTTGAGGAATAATTCGTGAGCGTTTTTCCAAGTTAACAAAATATATTCATAAATGAAACGCTTTCGCAAAATATTTCATGTCATTTGGTAGATAATTTTTTGCTCTAATAGATGGTGTGTTTGATTTTCATATGTCTTTAATTTTTGCTTTCATTTTCAGCTCATTAAATGGAATGTCAAGTGGACAAAATCTAGCATTTTCGACACCATCTGCTTTTCGCATTTAATTTCTTACAATTTCGTTTCAAACAATGCATACTATATACCTAGGTATTACATGAAATAAAGTATCATAATAAATGTTTTGGGTGTAATGTGTTCATGCATTGAAGTATTGTATAGTCTTGCATGTAATGCTTGAATGAAATTATTTAAAAACGCTCACGAATTATTCCTCAACCTAATACTTTTCCAGTTTTTGTGTGTATATATATATACACATACACACACACACATTCATACACATGTACACTCCTACGATATCTAAAAATAACGTCGATTATTTGAATAAAATAAGGAAATTAACAAATATGATTTGAAACAAATATTATGATTCAAGAACACAAATTTTCTACGTAAGATCACGAGATGACGTTATAAAGTAGTCCGACGTATTGCTACACTCTCTGTTCCATTACCCTCCCAGTGGCACAGCGGCATGTCTGCGGACTTCCAATACTAAAAACGGGGTTTCGATACCTGAAGTGAGCAGAGCACAGTATAGCCTTTGTATAGCTTTGTGATTACTTCAAAACAACAATTCTCCCATCAATAATTTATTATGAAATTTCTGTGAGGTTTCATCTGGTAACTCTTTACACATTCATTACATTTTCTTGAATTGCTGTTGTTTTTAAACGAACGTTTCTCAATCAACTGAATACCGAAATATCCACACACATTTTTGAGCGATTTAGAAAAAAATCGTCACAATATCTTGGGTAGGTTCCAAATGTTACTGAGGAAGAAAATAAAATCTGCCCTTAGAAAACAATTTGGCAGATTGGTGTTTTAAAATTTAATTAATCACCCATCTGTTTGTCGTTTTTTAAAACAGTAGAGAAGTTTAAAGCTTTTCACAGATGTCGCTTGATTTGAAATGGACTGAACAGATGAAACACAGCTGCTACATTGAACGAAGTGACAGCTAAAGTTCTCTTTAGTGAATTGACTTTACATATAACAATAAAAATACTACGTTAGAGCTAAAGTGATAAAACTATCGAATGAGATAAGAACAATAAGTTGTATTTTTCGATATTTTTTTCACAAGTACAAAATCGCAGAGAGCGATAGAGACGAATAATTGATTAAATTTTGCATTTTATGATTGCCCATAGGAGCTCAGTGGTAAACCTAAATATTTATGATGCTAATTTCGATACCTGTGGTGGGCATATATAACCTATTGTGTAACCTTGGTCTTAACAATAAAAAATATTTTCCGTCAATTGGTACATGATAAAAAATCATAATAACTTGTTTATAAACGTATTTTCACACTTTATTGTAATAACTTCAAGATCTGTTCACAAAGCATTCATTTTAATTTGTTGTCCTTCTATAAGGCATAGACAAGAAATAAAATAAGTTTTGATTATACAAGATAATAGAATTCGTAATAATATGAATACATTTTTTTCATTTCTGTTCTTACCTAGTTCATTCTTGTTCAAAGCGTTATATTATCGTATGTCCTTTGATATACGATAGAATTAATGAAGCCCATTTCACAGTACACTACAGCTAATTAATTTTTATATTTGTCTCTTTTGTAATGTGCGTGAGTAAGAGGCTTCCTATGAAAGATTTTTAAACATAAAAAACGGACTTACAAATCTAGAAATCCTGGGTTCAATTCCCCACGGTGGACACAGAAGATAGACAATTTGTGGTTTTCCTCGAAAAATACACGCCATAAACATCAGTTATTGTGCAAAACAATGAGTGGACTTTTATAAAGTTTCAATACTAATAATGCTGTTCTAATTTAAAATGTTACTATGGTATCATAAGTAAAATCACAGTATAAATTTTTATCCCCAGAATCTGGTTATGAAAATGCTGTTTATTATTTTAACTCCTGACCACTTAGTAAAAAATTTGTCATATGTATAAGAAAAAACAAACAAACAAAAACAACTAACTAGAACACTCTATTAAAAATAGATCCTTGCTTGAAACTCAAATTGGACAAAAGCTACTTTAAGATTTCCAAGGTGTGATTAAAATACACGAGACAATTTTATGTTATTTTCTTCCACTATAAAATTTTAATGATAGTGTATTATCCAGTTTATGATTATGCATATTTTATTTTACTATTACACTATTATGTCATTTAGTTAAACAAAACGATTTTACAACCGCTAGAATTATTTAATCTGACCTAAAGTGTACAACATGATCGCCAGTTTTACAAATCTACTTTGGAATAGTTCATAATAAACGTATTTTCAAATTATTTTTGAAAGCATGTAACCCAAATAAAAATCGCATTTTTATATTTATATTTATGAGGCCTTTCATTTCAATTTAGCTCCACACAATCACATAAAACACACCGTGAATAACACATTCGTAAATACAAATTACACATTTATCTTCTTCGTCACTAGAAGGCAGCACTACTGCAGTTGTTTAATTACCAACCATTGTACACTATCAACATACTGTAGATTTCACATAAAACATTGCAGCTGCCTACTTTTGACCATAAACAGTTAAAGAACAACATTTAACATTCAACAGATATTGATCTAAAATATCCTAGATTTTTCTTTCTTTACTTGAACCAGATCGATGGTTTTCTATAGGCTAACATATGCTTTAAAGAAAATTGTGCGCATAATAAAACACACATACCCATACATATATAAAAAACTCCATAAATATAAGTGATTCATGCAATTTTCATTAAAAAATCGAACCAAACGTGATGTGTGACGGGTAAACAACACTGAAACAAATTCAGGTAGATAGAATATAATGTATCAGTTGCATTTCATTTTACAAAAGTTAAAGAGAGTGAGAGAATGCAAGAGTGAGAAACGTCATGAACAAATTAGCCGATTCAACTTACTCGACTTTCTTTGCAGGTGCTGCACTAAGTTCGTATGTGCTATTTGCTACACAACTGCTTCTTCGTACAGGGATGAGCGTGACAGAAGTGATTAACATAGCGCACTGTTATTCCGAGGATTTACAGTTCGCTTCCCGTTGGCTCGAAACCGTCCTTTGAATCTTGGGAGCGTTACTTCGTTATCAGAATGATAGTCAAATCTCGCTATTCGATTAGACTATTTCAAAACTTGGTAGTTGGTGATGTTAAATAGCTGCCTTCCCTCTAGTCCATTCAAAAGATAGCTTACGAGAAGTTTTGCGCGAATATCTGAACCAATCAATTATATGTACTCTATTTTTTTCATGTGGAAACTTACCTCTGTCAGAAATTAGTTTCATTACAGTTCGAGGCCTAATAGATTACTTCTTTAGGTTTAGGATAGCGATATTAACAGGTGACATACGTAAATATATTAGTAAATAATAAGAGACTGGTAGCAACAGAAATGCATTCGTAAATTAGGCTAAAACATGTCAATTCTTCGTTATGGTTTAAGACTTCATTTTGCATATGTAGTATTTTAGAAAAAGGAATATATGTATATATTTACTTCTTATTAAGGAATGCATATATATTCACTACTTGTCACAGGCCTACAACACCTATAAGTATTCCTGAACATTTAACTGAAACCAGAGAAAACGGTAACGATTTTCTCACTCACATTGGAAACATCAAACTTCCAGAAAAATGTGGTGTGACTAGAAGAATGCATTTAATTCTGAACATTACAAATATTACATTTTGGAAACTTATTAAAAAAAACTGGTTATAAGAAACTTAAATGTTTAAGTGCATATACACTCTGAAATCTAGACTAATGACAGCTGTGGGTGTGAGGGAAGGGGAAGTAGCCCACCCACTTGAAATATACCAAACGGAAGGAAACGAATAAGTTCACTGAGGAAGTTGGTAAGTTATAACAAATAAACTACAAGTAAAAGGCACTAGAGCGAAAAACATTAAACCTACAAAACGTTAATGAGCAAAGACGTCGTGGCTTAAATATGATCTGACATTTTCCTGTCTGTTTCTAACTTTTTACAGGTAATATACATTTGTGATTTAATAAAAGAACAATCTTACTGAAATAACTTAATATTCATCTCAAATAATTGTACTTGGGCTATAATATTTTAGCGTTTCGTTTTAATCGGGTTCTTAAGCGTTTCTTCTCTAGCTTCAAGGTAAATATTTTAAACATTAATTAAGGAAGTTTTAGGATTTAAAAATAACAAGATGCGGTTTGTCAATGACACAATAATTATTACATACTATCTAAAGAGTTAAATGCACCTAAAGGTAATGTTTAATGAAACTAAAAGGATAAAAGTTGTTTCTTACTCGTAAATTACAATTAGAAATTCAAATATTATGAATCCCTCTTTAATATTTATAATTTGAATAGAGTACGTCTCTAAAGAAATAGGCTTAGTTTATATTGAACAAGCGCCTATGGTAAATACTAGGCTAGTAAATTAAACTGTAGTTGTCATTTAGCAAATAAAATCGGCCACCTCATTTACGCCAGTACGAAAAATCTTCATCCTGGCTGTATTACATATATATATAAAACAAAAAAAATACATTTAACGGAAATATTTACTGAAAGTATACTTCCTTTCATAACAAATATTCAATTCATAGCATACATATTCTCTCTTATCTAACCTTATTTAGTAGTAAAATAATACCGTCCCACTCACTCCTACCGAATGTGGGTGGCCTAATTTCTCACCAGCCACAACAATAATTTATGCCTAGAATAAACGTCACCAACAGGCTTCAAACGTTTTTCCTACTAGCTTAACCTTTAGAACGAAACCTATTTGAGAACTTCGTATATTCGCCCAAATAATTAGTACACATACCTGACCAGAGAAACCTTCGACCTTTGATTTTGAGCGTTCTTCTGATTTCTCGAAATGTTGTTTAGTTTTGCATTCAGAAAAACAAACAATGCACAATGATATGTTTAAACCCACATATTAGAATTAGACAATCTGTTAGTATTAATGTTATCGCAGAGCATTCTGGCATAATCCTCTCGTATGAACACAGAGTACCGCATTGCATGCGGTGGCGCTGGCGTGAACGTGCTGTCCTATCGTGAGCTGACGAGTTATTGGCTAACATCCTCCGTCGTAAGTAGAATATACCGACAACTCTGATGTCGACCTTCGCAATAAGCGGCATTTATGAAACTACACGAATTGTTTGCTGATGTTGTTTATTTTATTTTTGTTTGAAATTCCATCGCAAGTTTCTTCGTTTGTTTAAAATACTGAACTAGCTAATCATTAAATACTCAGTTGCTTGTTGTGTAAAATAATGTGATTTCGGTGAAACGTGTTACCATGAAAACATACAAATATTACCTACGGTCGCTATATTATAATGTTATGTTTTGGTATAGTTGTTATCAAGTGCTAAGCTGCACAACAGGCTGTTTATTTTCTGCCTATTAGTTATCGAAATCCAAGTGTTTGCATCGTAAGCCTACAGACTTACTATCGTTTAGGCACCGTGAGGCTTGTCTATTAGCTCTTTTTAAATATCGTAGAATGAACTAAATTGTAATTGTACATGGTTTTTGAACTACGAACACAAACGTTTGTTCGGCCAGCGAAATGCCAAATGAAGCACCCAAACGCAGCCCAAATCCAGTAAATGCTTTAGTAAAATTAAAAAAAAAACACTTTGAATATTAATTTCACTATTAAGTATGTAATTTTTACAGTGAAATTGTCTATCTCAGGAACTAAAATTGAAAGAATAACATTAGTGTAGGAAAGTAATGGTGTTTGACTAGACGGGCAAATTTTACAATAAGAGATTAAAAGTATTAGGAGCTCCTAACTTCAGCTTCCTTGCTGTAAAGGCACCTCAGTCTAGGCAAAAAATTAATATAATAGTGTAATTTACAGTTACTACATAAGTCAAACCCCAATTCCAATGCCTCTGGATAATATGTAACAATAACACAAAGACCGTGGTGATACAGTTAAATCGAGGAAAAAAAACAACAACACCAAAAATAAATCTTATAACACAAGCAAACTGTCAATGATACAAAGATACTATAATATCAAAAGTCGATCCAGGCTCGGAACATTGTGAACATTAAAATCATCTGTTATAAGTTTTCTCCTCTTTAATCTTAAAGTAACAGATTTGTAAATTAACACAAACGAGGGACTAACGTTATTTAAAAATACAGCCTGCAGATAAATTAGTGATAAAAACTTTCATTAATTTTTTTTGTTTGTTTGTTTGTTTTGGAATTTCGCACAAAGCAACTCGAGGGCTATCTGTGCTAGCCGTCCCTAATTTAGCAGTGTAAAACTAGAGGGAAGGCAGCTAGTCATCACCACCCACCGCCAACTCTTAGGCTACTCTTTTACGAACGAATAGTGGGATTGACCGATACATTTTATCTCGCCCCCACGGCTGGGAGGGCGAGCATGTTTGGCGCGCCTCGGGCGCGAACCCGCGACCCTCAGATTACGAAGCGCACGCCTTAACGCGCTAGGCCATGCCAGGCCCCTCTTTCATTAATACACACACAAAAAAAAACTTTTCAGATTCCTGTTAAAATAAGAATTTTTTAAAAAGGTTTTTTTTACAATTTATTTCTTTAACTTTCTACCGAAATTTCAATGTTTCTCAAGCTAACGAATATAAAGAACTAATAAATATTTTAATTGTGCTTTTTACAGAAATATGGACTTGTTCACTTGAACTTGAAGTAAGACCCCGTATATTGACAAGTTTAATACAATTGAAATCATTTTTATGCAGATAAAGCCTTGATTAATGCTCACTATTTTGCCTTGTGGATTCGTTGGGAACTACCTACAAGTTGTTTTGAAATTTATTGAATTATTTCGATAAGTTGGAGCTGTGTGGGACCTCGTGAGTAATATGCCTCGAATGTGAGTTTGAAGGTTCTTGAGCTGTCTCTTATTTGGGCAATGGATGTATTATAAGAGTTAAAGTCAAATCCAGTATTCAGTTCGAAAAGAGTAAAGCCAAGAGTATGCGGAAGATGCAGTCGAGTAGGTTTATCAGTTTAATGTTAGGTATGGCTAAGCGCAGACAATTCTTGGCAGTTTTGCACACAAATTAGAAGCAAACAAACAGATAAAGCAAAAAGTAACTTCTTTATATTCATGTGTTTTAAAATGTTTTATTTTATATTTTAAACTTGTTTTAGACCAAAATAATTATATTTGGAGCCATATTACTTCGTCTAAAAACCCGTATCAGTAAAATGCAAGTTCTATATTTTATTTCACTTAGAAACCGTTTGTCTATATTATACAAATTTTTGACGTTATTACCAAAGAAATATAAAAGAATAAACTAGTCCCGGCATGGCTCGACTCGTAATCTGAGGACAACGGGTTCGAATCCCAGTCACACCAAACATGCTTGTCATTTCAACAGTGGGGGCATTACAAGTTGATGGTCAATACCACTATTCGTTGGTAAAAGAGTACCCCAAGAGTTGGCGGTGGGTGGTGATGACTAGATGTCTTCCCTTTCATCTTACACTGCTAAATTATGGATGGCTAGCTTAGATAGCTCTCGTGTAGTTTCGCGAGATATTCCAAAAACAAACAACAGAATAAACTATTTCGCCATCTAGTGATCTTTCCAATATAGACTTCTAACAACTGAAAGAGAAAGAAAAACTGACTCTATGGTTGAGCTATGAATTTCGGAACTGGCGAACCGGGTTTGAATTAGTGCAGTACTACAAAATATTCCCTTATAGGTGCATTAAAAGATTAGTAATGCTGACTCGTTGTCTTCCATCTACTCAACAGCACAGAATTATGAACGACAGCAAATAGAATTCTTTGTTTGTTTGTAGTTAAGCGCAAAACTACGCAATGAGATATCTTTTCTCGCTATGCTCACCGCTGATATCAACTCCCGGTTTCTAGCATTATAAGACCGCGGAAATTCCATTGTGCGCTAGGGAGTGAGTACGTAGACTAAGTAGCTTTACCATAAATAAAAATACAAACAATGTAATATAATATATTGTGTTGCTAAAAATTCGGTTTTCGATCGCCATGGTTGGCAGAGCACAAATAGCTTATTGTGTAGCTTTGCGAGTAACAATCGACAAACCAAAACCTAAAATTGTAGAAATACAGAGAAATATTTTAAAATGAAATTTGAGTGTGAACATCGAAACAATAAAGTGAAATAGAACATTTTGTAAGGGCGTGTTTCTCAATTATTTTTGAGGGGGCAATATACATACTTTTGTGTCTTTCAGAGATAGAGGCCTATCGCATGGTTCAACTCATGTTATAATAAACATTATGACGTTTCAGGTGTAAGGATGCACTAATTCTCGTTAAGCTCATGGTAGTTTCTAATCTACAGCAAAGTGTATATTTTGTTTACATAAAACTCCACACCTCTTCTTCATCTGTAGTCGAATATTAGAATTTTAAAATAATTAAACGTTTGACGAGAGCCTATTTCTACAAACCAAGATTTTTCCACTTGTGCTTTCTTCTACAACAGATATGTGCAAACACTAAATACCTTGCTTACCCATAGAATGCATGTCTAAAAGTTAAAATTTTCTATCTTCTAATTTTGGAACAAAATTATGCCTGCGGTATTACTTTCTTGCAGCTCAATTGGTCAAGCAACTTATCCACTGTCTCGAGTTTGGGATATACATTGAGACTGTCACATGGAACACAGATAACACCACATTTCTGCAGCCTCTTTCAGATACACATAAAGAATGTATATTACGCACTTAATTTTGGTAGTCTCACTCGAGATTCGCCATAATCCTAAAGATATTTAATTTGTGAACAAGACAAGACTTGCTGTAGAAGCCCTGTCTTCGTATCGTCGTATTTCTCCTTGCTGATAACTTTTAACGTTCAGCTATTTCTTCTTATTTCCATGCATCTATATCCAATTTTGCAATGGCCTTAACACTGTCATTTTCAGATCTTCAGTAAATAAAGCATTTTATTTTATTTTGACTTTAATACTGTCTTGTATCTTTCGTTTCACCTGCAAAAAATCACTACATTTTACCTTTTGTGTATTAGAATCACGAATATATCTTTTTAGCAGGGATCAAGCGACTGTTAAGCAGGAATGTCTTTCAGTTATCGTGGTTGCCAGAAGTGGGAGTCAGTGATATCTTTAATTTCTTCAAACTGTCTTGTTCTTTCATGCTCTTAGTAGAAAACTAGCCAAGAATTTGGTTGTTGTTGTTTTTTTCTAATTATACGCAAAGATGCATGACGAAAATCTGCACTAGATGTCTTTAATTTAGCAGTGAAAGAGTAGAGGGAAGGCAGCTAGTCACACCACCTACCGCCAACTCTAAAGCTATTCTTTTACCAACGAATAGTAAGAGATTGATCGTCACATTATAACTCTTCCATAGCTGAAAGGGTGAGCATGTTTACTATGACAGGGATTCGAGCCAGCGACACTTAAATTACGTGTCGAGTGCCCTAACCATCTGGCAACGCCGGACTCTACTAGTGGAAATAAACTTCGGCATTTTGGAAAGAGTTTTAGTGGAGAGGATAAGAAATTATTGTAAGATAAGAGCAGAGTCCTGGTTAACTTGAAGATGACCATGAGGCTCTATCCACCCGCCGAGAGAAAACTCAGCATTTGGCAGAATATTCCATTCCCTTGGAAAGAGATGATTTCTGCGCCTACATTGGTTCCACAGTCAATTTGACTGAATTACATATACCTCTTCCCCAGTGGCACATAAGTATATTTGCAGACTTACAACGCTTGAAACTGTTTTTTTATACCCATGGTGGGTAGACAACGGATAGCCCATTGTGTAGCTTTGCGCTTAATTTCAAAGAAATCAACAGAATTACATATACAGCAGTAGGTGCTGGTACTACAACTGGCAGGGAGTAACAAGGTGAAGCACATTACGTTTCCATCTTTCAAGGGTTCGGTAAAGAAAGACTTAAATCACTTCCTTAAAATATTTTACTGGGTTGTTACATGGAATAGTGAGACTCAAGTTTAATTGTCTGTTATTAAATTCTCTGGAATAGCTGAAAACTGATCAAGTGTGAGCCTGAGAATTCATTGTCATAGAGTTGCATCAGCAATTTAACTAAGTAGAAAACAAAACTGGGAAGAGTTCAAGGCTCACAAATGTGGTGCTAATATTAACTTAGCTGCGTATGCCTATGAGCTACGATCCTTACAGGGTAAAGGATATCCTAGAATGGCGGCAGCATACAGAGAGGATATCTTAATTGATAAATTTGTGGAGAAAATCACCAGCGAGCCGCTTTGACATCACTTGAGTATCAGAAATATTTTGTTTCTAACTAAAACTATTTATTGACGGAAAAGGTTTCAAATCACTACACTAACCAAGCTGTCAGAATGAAAGAAAAATGTAGTGGTAACTTCACTGACTCCACCTTAAATGCAACAACACTATGTTATATAATACTACAACAGATGGCGCCACATCCTCAGACGCCTTACAATGATTTGGTTCAGTCCGAATGGTGCCAGTCAAATATTTGTTTGTTTTTTGAATTTCGCACGAAGCTATTTGAGAGCTATCTGTGCTAGCCGTCCATAATTTAGCAGTGTAAGACTAGAGGGAAGACAGCTAGTCATCACCACCCACCGCCAACTCTTGGGTTACTCTTTTACCAACAAATAGTGGGATTGACCGTCACATTATAACGCCCCCACGGCTGAAAGGGCGAGCATGTTTGGCGCGACGGGGATGCGAATCCGCGACCCTCAGATTACGAGTCGCACGCATTAACACGCTT
The DNA here is from genome assembly GCF_004210375.1 of Tachypleus tridentatus. Lineage (NCBI taxonomy): Eukaryota > Metazoa > Arthropoda > Merostomata > Xiphosura > Limulidae > Tachypleus > Tachypleus tridentatus. The sequence continues at coordinate 45,150,691 of NC_134830.1, forward strand.
GGCCATGCCGGGCCGCCAGTCAAATGATAAAAGTATTTTGAACTTGTGGTGGCCGTGCGGACAAAGAGACATCCTAATCAACGGAATGATCCACGAAATGCGTGTTATAATTGTGGACATCTTGATTTCTACTGCTTGTTGTCATTTTGTTCGGTTTATTCTGGGAGCGTTTGGCATACTATACAGGCACAGGATCTACTCGTTTAACTTGGTGAGTGTTAGATCGATCCGGTCTAAAACTAATCTGGGAGAAAACGACCATCTGTCTATATCTTTAGGTGTAGTGGTTACAATAACGTCTACAGGTCTGTGTATTGCTCTGTAAAATTACACGTACGTAATGTGGAATAACACCAGAAAACAAATGAAGAAGTTCCACAATAAGCAAAAACAAAATGAATGTTGATACCCAAAGTACGAACAAGACAAGCATCATTCTCTAGTCAAGTGATGAAGAAAGATGGGATGGAGTACTCAGTAACAACTGGAAATTTTGTGGGGAAAAGAAGTAGAGATAGACAGCGAGAGAAGATCCTGGGCAATTTACCAACTTGGCTAAACAAAGAAAGGGTAGCGCATGTAATCACAAGTGCCAGAGACCGGGAAAGGTGGAGAGACATGATGGCCTACTAAACAAATAATGGCACTTAATGACGATAATGAATATAGTTTTTGTTGATAGAGATCCTACTGAGTCTCTTCTTGTTCCAATAGTATTTCTTTACCTATCATGTAAAACACCACCCTGCAATCTTTTAAATGATAACTGGCTTTGCAGTAAATGGTAAAGCTTGACTTCTAGTTCCCCACAGGAACACCATTAAGTCTACAAATTCAAAACGCTAAAATCAGTGGACACAGCAGATAGCTCGATGTAGTTTAGCTATAAGAAAAACACACACAAATACATACTTCTAATCACTGTGGGTACCATTAACAAACATGCAGGAAATGTGATAACAGACCTTGGTTCAAGTATCGTTCTTTTAAGTTTAAATTTCCTAAAGATGTCATCTGCTGGTATAAGTTTTGTTCCACGTGGACTGTAGCTTTGTAGCAATACTATAAAACGTTGACCAAAATGTCTGCAAGAAAAGATGACTGTACCAGTGTATATAGATGATATTGTTGCAACATCATTTCGTCTATGGTGTTGTAATACACATGTGGTGTTTAGTAGTGAATTATGAAAACAGTCTATAATAGAAGCACTGACTGGTTTAATGGTTCGAGCAGTGTATGAAATACAATGATTTTTTATTAAAAATCAAGACATATTTGCTCAAACAGGTATTTCTAAAATCATACGAATTCCTTTTCCAGTCGAAGTTCTTTAAAGACATACAATCTCTTCCAGCCATATTTTATGTGCAGAAGTTTTTATTCCCTTTAATTTTAATTCACTCTTGTGAAATGCTAATAAGTGACACTTGCATCATGAGTTTTGTTACTAATAATGTAATATTTCCTTAAGACACTTCCAATGAAGTTGGGATTCATACAAGAATTTCCTTGGTTTCTGTCATACTAAGGAACATTATCGAGATGGTTGGGTTGTGACCACAAATGAACATTAATTCTTCGAACCACCATATGTTTTTGTCTTTGCGTTGCCATAGGTTTTCAGACATATTTAACGGCCAGTGGTTCTGTTTCTCAGTATAGTATGAATAAACCATTTTACACTTTATTAACAAAAAAAAGTGCTGTACTGTAAAATTACCTGTGGCCACGACTAAATCTTGATATTTATATCGCAGCAACTAAATATACTTCAGAAGGCTGTGGCTGTTGGTTTACATCAACGCATTCCTAGCCAGTTCTGTTCAATACAGTACAATTTACTGCATAAACTAAGGAAGTCAAAAGGCAGTGGCTATCTCAGCTAAACCATTATCTCACTAAAATATCTGTGTGTACGTCTTCACCTATAACTGGCAATGCACACTGTTTTAAACGTTGCAACCCTAAGATCCCAAGGGTTGTTAAGAACACAAAATCCCGATGCCAGATTCAGGTTCGGAAACTCTTAAAACCCTATTTAAATTTCTATTATGCCTGGGTGATCTTCCATGAGCAACACCTCTAATACCATACACTTTTTCTAAAGAAGTAAACAAACAACGACAAAGTCTTTATATAAGGTTAACGTCAATTAAAAGGAAATTATTAAACTCATCAATTCTAAACCCGTAATAAATAACACGCATTTTAGGCATCACACTTTGTAAAAAATGTAGCAACCAAGACAAAACAAATAATACAAAGTACTGTTTATAATGTGTGAAATTGTGAGATGTATGATGATTTCGAAGTGTAGAATTCAGGTATACTGCTTCCAAGACGTATGTATTCACAGTCAGAAGCGTTAAGGCTTCTCTAAGCGGTAAGTCTGAAGACTTATAACTCTAATCTCAAGGTTTCATGACCTGTAGTGGGTACAGCACAAAGAGCGCAATGCTTCGCTTTGCGTTTAACAACAAACAAACATTCTAAACTAGAAGATTAACATAAGTTCCAGCTTTTTCTCTCGTGCTTCCAGTGATGTAAATTGCCTGCGCAAAAATAAAATAAAAGCGGTAGGTTTACGAATTTATAATGGTGAGATCCAGGGTTCGATTTTCCACTGTGAACAGAGTGCAGAGAGACCATTATATAGCTTTGCATTAAAAAACAATAACAACGAGAACATATACCTAATTAAATATATTATTTACTAGCTTTGGAAGGATGAAATATAACAGTCGTCGTCTGTTATCGCAATCCTCTCTTCTTTATCTCAGGGTCTTTCTAGGCCAAACCATAAAATTAAACAAAAAAGGCTAAATAGTAATTAACTAACATTCTCATAATTTCGAGGAGTTGCTTCAGACAACGCCCACGTGACAATGTCTTGTATCTGCTGGCAAAAAAATGGCAACTTTACTGAACTCACAAAGTCTCGAACAGATAAATCAGAATGAACATAAAACTGTAAACTCTTAAAAACCAAGCTGAAATTAAAAGGATTAAGGTGAAATGAAAATAAGCAATTTACTTTACAACTTTAAACTGAAAAAAATTAAAGTACTCTATAAATCAAAGGGTAAATACTAAAACGGAAGCAAAGTTAAGGTTTGTTTCGTTGATATGTTTCTTTGTTTTAAGGCTCGGCATGGCCAGGTGGTTAAGACACTCGACTCGTAATCCGAGGGTCGCGGATTCGAATCCCCGTCACAAAAACATCCTCTCCCTTTTAGCCATGGGGCGTTATAATTGATGATCAATCCCAATCAATTACTAGCCTTATAAACTATACAGCCCCGTATTGGCACAGCAGTATGTTTGCGAACGTACAACGCTTAAAAAACGGGTTCGATACTCGTGGTGGGCTGAGCACAAACAGACCATTGTGTAGCTTTATGCTTACCTGCAAACAACTAATAAACTGTACAAAATAAAAATAATAAACGAATAGATACGGGTGCTCAAATTCACAACTTTCTTCCTCTTTGGTCAAAACGCTTGTCAACCAAAATGATAAGATAACAGCATAACTTTTATATCACTTAGATAAAAACAAAATTTTCTAATAATTCTAAACATGATTGAAATCACTGCAAAAAGAAAATATAACACGAATACTACAAACATAGAAATTCAGAAACAACATTATTTGAAATTCAACAATTAAATTTCCTTATATTTTTCAGAAATTTTCTATCATTCCAGATTTCTGCGTGCTTACGATGGTAAAAATCGGGTTTCGATACCCGTGGTGAGCAAAACATAGATAACCCAAGTCCGTCTATTTTTTTAATAAAGAGTTTTTCTGAAAAAACTTTAATGAGAGGGCGTTGTATCAATAGTCCCCAATACATTGGAAACGTGTTAAGCTGATGATCTGAACGTTAAATTTAACTTTTATTAACAATTTGTAAGTACAATCATCTGTTTTGTTTGACACTCATCAAGGAATAATGAAAATTACTGACTTTTTATTTATTATATCAGTCGGAAAAGAACGATAGTATTGAATGTTAATTTTAAAGATTTACGATGGCGCTAATCTAGCCACAGTAAGTTACAAGAAATGCAATGAAATTGCTTTTTCAGCAGATCATTAAGTTCAAAACATTCCCTGTCAGTTGATAAGTATTTTAGCTTTTAATCAATAGAATTAAATTATGATGGTTAGGGTTAATTTTTTGTTAACGTTGAAGAAGGGAAGAGCTTTATTAGGGATCACTAATTATCCCCTTAATTTTAACAGGAGAATTTTATTCCATTTCAAGAATGGGGACTAGTAGTACTAGTATTACTACTATCAGCAATCACAGATTTCAAAGTAATAACTTGAGCATATAAACATTTGCAGTTTTGTTTCTTTCTGTCAACAAATACAGATATTGAATTGATTTTACCCTGGAACATCCTACATCTCACTGACCATGAGAAAAGCATGGTTGTTTGAGAAACAGTCATGAATTCTTTTAGAACAGTGGTTCCCAACCTTTTTTATGCCCTGCATCCCTAAAAAATTTTAATATGTTCTTGCACTCCTCACAGCAATTATTTATTTAAGAATAAAGGTGAAGATGGCCAAAACAAATGTTATCTTGCACCCCTGGTTGGGAACCACTGCATTAGAATATTCAACATTGTCTAAAACATTAACTTACCAAGATTGGTTGAGATTGACTCAATAGGCTGGGAGTAATTGACCAACAGGCTTTACAAAATAGAAATAAGTTTAAGTTCTATTTTGACACTTTAAGACATTCTTCACAGTACACAGTGTTTATGTACAAATTTTGGTTGAGATTGGACCAGTTGGTTAAGAGGTGTTAGTGTGCAAATATTGCATCTTTATATATGAAGATACCCATCATCCAGAGTCGTGTTAGCCAATGAAAATATTGGTATGAAGTTCTGAACAAACAAACAGGAAAACTTTCTATGGTAAAACTATATATATCACCTGTGTTTGTGATATATATATATATATATATATGGGTAAGCACTAGAAATATGGGAACAGTTTTTGTATTTTATTATTAAAAGATTTGGTATTTATATTTATATCTGTATGAACTATATATTCTTGAGCCTACAGACAATTTGTACATTCTTACTCAATATTTTCAAACTTTGCAGCTGAGCCCCCCAAAAAATAGTGGTCTCTCTCTAAACTTATAGGTTAATCACTAACCAAATAAGAGAACCCTTTTTTTCTTCAATAGTTGTATACAGCCACTGCTAGTTTCTTTATCTCTAAATGTTTTCTTTTAGTAAATTCTAATTAATTACATTGAAAATATTTTATTTCTTTTAGTCTTGAAATCATAAAGTATGGCTGAAGCTATGAGGGCAACCGTGGCTTCAATGTTGAAGGGTATAGATAGGTAGGTATTTTAAGTGAATATCTCTGTGAGACTCCTATCAGTCAAAAATATAGACATATTAGAATCAAAATATAGTATTTCAGTTAATCAGTAATACATTATCACATTTATTAATTATTAGTACAGTCAAACATCGATATAAGGCGCTAGTTGGGGTCCAAAAAATTCGACCTCGTTGTATCTGATTGCACTTTATACGATTTGCTTATACTCCATCGAAATCAAGGATGACTTGTGGTTTTAATGAAAATAAAGTTTTGATACTTCTTGCCTACGCACTGAGAGCTATCCTATGACTGGCAGATTATGTACTTTACTGCAGTTGACAGCGCCAGGAATTATTACATGCAGGCGGGTTTGATCACAATATCGCTGTGAAAACCATACAAAAGATTGAAGTGGATTTGGTTTTGATTTTGATCACATTAACCGGCTGATTACATTAAGCAGTGGTAGTATTAGCGGCATCTGTAGAAACCCCAAAATATTTGGGGCCTAAGATTTCAGTTAATCATTATACATTATCAATGCGTTTTATATCGATGTTTACCTGTATTACTAAAAGCATGCGTAGTAAAGTATGTGAGTCGCAGCTTTAAATTACTCTAGAAAAATTTGAAATTAACTTATTTTGAACTGTCTTGTGATGTTTTACAGCAGTAAATTTATTTTGCTTTTCACGTTGTCACGAATGATCTCATTATGAAGATATTTTGTGTGAAGCTTAAAACAAACCAGTAAAGTATTTTGATGTTGAAAAAGAAATACAACAAAATTGCTTCTTTGGCAAGCAATAAAGTTCTGTAGAAAATCTTATTCCTGTAGCAGTTCATAATGAAGCAGCTGAATAATGTAGTATAGTGACAGTGGTAATAATGTAGTATTATGACAGTTCACAACAAAAGGTGCTCATGTTTCTCCAGCTTTGTAGTTTAAATTCATTGTGTCTTTTTGTGATTAAGAGTAAGAATATTATATGGTTTCTGAGTGTAAGTCAGTTTTTACATTGAAAACTGCCTGTCATCCCTAAGTTGCAGTGTTAACATTTTATGTTTGCATAATTTTTTTTTTTTAATATTCTTGTTATTGGTTGGTCTTTCATGTTCTAACATGCACATATTTTGGTCAACATTGTTTTAGCATATTAAGAAATGGAATAGGGAAAGTAATAGATAAAAGCTTCAAGTTTGTTAATTTTCAAATGCATGTTGCCAGCTTTTGATATGTAACATAAATATGGAGACTGATAGCCAGCATAATCAAATTTTGAACTTTGAAAGTGTATGCAAGTTTCACTTGGACAGTTTAAACATTGAAAACAAGGTGCTCAGTATGGTTATACATGTGATTCCAGCAGAAAAGTTCAGTGGGAAATCTATACTAAAAAATTTGGGGTTATTGTGTGAGGAAAATGAGGCCAGATACAGCTATTACTGCACCAAAATGACAAAACATAGCATTGAATACTTACATCAGTTTATTGCATAATTGTTGGCAGAAATGCACTGTTAAAAACTAATGATTTATAACTATTTAAAAAAAACTTGAATAAAACTTGTTTTTTATAATAAAAATTGACTCATTTATGTGATAATAATGTAATATTTTTGGACAGCATGGGACTTGTTGGTCCATCTTGGCTGTTTCATACTGTAAGCTAAATTAAAAAATGTTAAAGCCAGCATTTATCATTTCTATGCTTATCAAGCATTTTCTTACACTCATTTAAATGTACTGCCTTTACAACATCTAAACGCAACCCTACTAAAAGCCAACCATAGTGTTAGAAAAATAAAATTGTCTTAGCTGAAGGTGATTCCTACCTTGCCAAAATTTATATTTGTGTCCCCAAGTCATAATATTCGCACTGTTAAATATAAAAAAGATGATGTATCAACACTATAAATTACATTTACAATCTTAAACTCCTCAAGCAGATTCCTCTTCTCTTCTCAAGAGAAAATTTAAGAGATTTCAACCTATCCTCATATGATAACCACTCCATCCCAGGCACCAGTCTAGTAACCTTTCTCTGAACCCTTTACAACAATTCAATATCTTTCTTAAGGTAATGAGCCCAAGACTGAAAACCATATTTCACACCTGGCCAAACCAGTGACCTATACAATGAAATTATAACCTCTTTAGATTTATATTCAATATTCCTCTAGATACAAGGTTCCTAAAATCCTATTTGCCCTACCACTAATAACATCATACTGCTTGGATGGCTTTAGAGACTGATCAGGTGTTACACCAAGATCCCTTTCCTTCATAACACTGTTGAGGTTATTCCTACCCAAATTATACTTAAGTTCAAATTATGGTAACTCACTTGCATCATTTTGTATTTATTATAATTAAAATCCAACTGACTAAATGATCTAAATCCTTTTGTAAAGCAACAGCATCCTCTTCACAGCTAGAAAACCCACAAATTTGATATCATCTGCAACCTTAAGTAATTTATTGACTATTTCTCCATTGGTCTCATTGATGTAAATCAAAAAGAGCAAAGGTCTTAAGACTGAGCCCTGAGGTACTTCACTTGTGACATTAATCCAGTTTGACTGAATCCCATTTGTAACAACTCTCTGCTTTCCTCCATCCAGCCACTCTTCCATCCAGTTAGTTAATTTTTCCCTACACCTACAGAAACAAATTTTTTTCATGCCTTTTTATGTGGCACCTTCTCAAATGCTTTTTGAAAATCCAGATACACTAAATCTATACAATTACCATCATCTACATAAGCAATAACCTTTTCAAAGAATTTCAAAAGATTTGCGAGGTAATATTTTCCCTTAGTGAAACCATGCTGTCTATCCAGTAAAATTCTAAACTTTGTTAAATGGCTTTGCAAAGCATCTTTTAACAGACTTTCCAAAACTTTGCCCACAGTGATGTAAGATTTATGGGTCTATAATTATTGGGACAATGTTCATCACCTTCCTTGAAAAGAGGAGTTACATTATCTAACTTCCAATCCTTTGATACCTGTTTAAGGACTGACAAAGAACAGTGGTAAGTGGCTCACATATTCAACCTTTAGCCTCATTCTAAACCATTGGAGAAATATCTGTCCTAGGAGCCTTATGGTTTTTAAGTATTCCAATTTTTTGTTAACTAGATCAGAATTAATGCAGTAATTATGTTTGGTTTCATTTCCATGAAGGGGAGGAGAGGATCCTGGTGGTTGAGGGGTCCAACCCTAACACACCACTTTGGCCTTGAATTCCTGTAGATGGGCGGCCTTTGGGTGGCCCCTTGGGTCAATCAGATTGTCCACTTGAGCTAGAGTCAACCAAGTACCAGTGTTGGAAGTTTTCAATGGGTGTTGTGGACATTGTGTCTGATGCTGGTGTTTGGGTATAGTGCTCACAAAACCCTGGCGTTGCTGCAATGTCCTTGCATAACATTGTAGTGTGTCCCCTCATAGGGCTCCATGGTGGGTGGGGTCAGTGGGTATCAAAATTTTCCTTTTTTCCTATGGATCCTCCAACAAAAAATTTAAATAAAATAGTGAAAAAACAGTCAATAGGTAAACGACCACATCTTGAAAACTCTGAGCAGCAATCTCCAACATCTGTAATAACACCTGTACCCCATTTTCTTATATTACATTCTCTTTCAGAAAAACCTTTAGGGCAAATGTCCCCCTTTTTTTATTCAGAAGGGACTAGAGGGACTTGCCGGCTCTCCAAAGTCAGTAAAGAAGCTTCGATCTGGAGACATATTGGTTGAAACATCCACATCCCAACTCTTGAATTCAAAGGCAATTGGGGATGTACCTATTGAGGTTACATCTCATGCTACCTTGAATTCATAACGAGGAGTTATTGTTGAGAGGGATTTGAAGAACGTCCCTGAGTCAGAGATTCTCGCTGGTCTCTCCACTCAAGGAGTTTCTGCAGTGAGGCGCATCTCCACACGCAAAGTCAGAGTTACACTGCCAACAAATATCCTCGTTTTGACATTTACATCACCACGTGCATCTGCCACCATCAAGGCAGGTTATCTAATTTGCAGGGTTCAGCCGTACATACCAAACCCTCTTCGATGTTTCCAATGTCAAAGGTTCGGCCACTCAAAGACGTCCTGTCGTGGTTCCCTGACATATGCTCATTATGGTGGCAAGGACCATGATGCTTATGAGTGTCACACGGACTCACATTGTGTCAACTGCAATGGTTCCCACCCTTCCTACTATCGTTTTTGCCCAAAATAGTTGGAGGAAAAAGAGGTGCAGTGTTTGAAAACGATTCATAACACTAGTTATCCTGAGGCTCGGGAATTGCTGTTCGCCACTCCATCTCGGACGTATCCTGCTGCACTTCATTCTACAACTACAGTGGGAGTGCACACAGATCTCTCTGTGCCTCCAAGAGAATTATTTTCAAAACAAATGAAAAGTCTTTTGACCTCCATGGTTAAAAAGGTTGATGAATCGATTTCTACACCCATCTCTGTTCCTCCCATACATTCCAACAAATTTCAAGATCCACATCCTTTGGTTTCAAGTACAGTAATTTCTTCTGCTACATCTTTTTCTCCCACCCCACGATGCAAAACAATCATTCGTTCGCATCCTCAGTCACTAGAATCTCCTTCCAACAACAAAGACCTGCCCAATCGACCCAGGGCAGGATCCATGGAGGTCGATAGACCTCCTCTGAATAAGGACAGTAAGGAAAAAAGACGTTGTTGTAAACAGAAGGGTTCTCCAGCCACTTCATCTACCTGTCTTTAAAAATGGCCACCTTGATACAATGGAACTGTCGAGGTTTACATTCTAATCTGGATGATATTAAAACACTGATTGCTTCCTACCATCCTGTTTGTCTTTCCTTTCAAGAAACATTTCTCAAACCTGCTGATACAGTCACCATTCGGCAGTTTTCTCTGTACAGAAATGACAGGCTGTGTTATGGACGAGTACATGGAGGGGTGGCACTATTGGTTGATCAGCATGTGCCCACCCTGTCTTTGTCACTCAACACACCCTTGGAGGCCGTAGCCATCTGTGTTTCCTTGGGTCATACCATCATTGTTTGTTCTCTCTACCTGTCCCCTGGAGAGACATATGATCAATCAGACCTTGATGCTCCTGTTGAACAGTTCCTTCTCCCTTTCTAATCCTGGGGGACTTTAAAGGACATCATCTCCTCTGGGGAAGTGCTGTTATTGATAGGAGGGTTGCTCTGTAGAGCATATGCTCTCTGATCACAATCTTTCTCTTTTCAAAACTGGTTCTTCCACTTATTTTCACGCACCTAGTCAGTCCTTTACTGCTATTGATCTCTCGGTTCGCTCCCCTTCATTATTTTCCCATTTTTCATGGAGGGTTGACAATAATCCACCAGGCAGTGATCATTTTCCTATACTTTTGAGAGAGACTGGCCGTGGTCGATGCCACTCTACCCACGTGCCCTGGTGGAAACTGGATCAGGCAGACTGGTCCACTTTCACTGCTCTCACAGAACTTGATCCTGCCATCGTGAATCAGACATCAATAGATGACTGTGTGGCAGCGGTAGCTGACTGTATTATACAAGCTGCTGCTCAGTGTATTCCTAAAACCTCGACACATTTTCCATGATATCCTCATCCGTGGTGGACTTCTGCTTGACACGTAAGGCTCAAAAACAGGCCTGGGATACTTTCCGTAGATATCCCACACTTTTGAACCGCATCGCTTTCCAACGGGCCCATGCACATGCTAGGTGGGTAAGACGTCAAAGTCAGAAGGAATCTTGGATTAAGTTCACAACTAGCATATCTTCTACCACCAGTTCCAAAGTCATATGGGACAGGATTCAAAAGGTCAATGGGCACTACAATTCTGTCCCCCTGGGAAAGATCCTAAGATTCCTTCAAACTACCATCCAATTGCTTTACCAAGCTGTCTCTGTAAGACCTTAGAGAGGATGGTCAATGCTTGTCTTGTTTGGTTCCTCGAATCAAACAACCTCCTCTCACCCACCCAGTGTGGGTTCCGACAACAACATTCCACCACGGACCACCTAATTCGACTTGAAACATCAATCAGAGAAGCCTTTCTCAAATGGCAACATCTTGTTTCAATATTCTTTGACATTGAGAAGGCTTATGACACAACATGGAGGTATGGCATTTTGCGAGACCTCCATATATATGGGTTATGTGGCCATTTACCCATGTTTATTAAAAAATTTTTAATGGACAGGAGATTCCAAGTTCGTGTGGGTTCAACACCTTCCCGTTCTTTTGTACAGGAACTTGGGGTCCCTCAGGGCTGTGTTTTGAGTGTCACACATTTCAGTATAAAGATAAATGCCATCAATGAACAACTCCTTCTCACTGTTGCAAACGGGCTCTATGTTGACGACTTTCACATCTCGTGTCAGTCGTCGAACATAAATATATTGAGCGGCAACTACAAACTAACCTCAATCGTGTACTGAAGTGGACTATGGTGAACGGCTTTAATTTTTCTCTCTTTAAAACCGTTTGCATGCACTTTTGTCGCCAATGGGGTATTCACCCTGATCCTTAACTCCGTATCGGTGACGTTTTGCTGCAAGTGTTCCCTGAGACTAAGTTCTTGGGGCTTATCTTTGATCGTAAGCTAACCTTTATACCACACTTAAAGCAGCTATGGGGCAAATGCACAAGAGCATTGAACATCCTCCGTGTCCTCTCTACCGCCAGTTGGGAAGTGGATTGATATTCTATGTTAAAGATATATCGTGCTCTATTTGTTCAAAACTCGACTATGGATCAGTGGTCTATGGCTCTGCTAGACCTTCGGCCTTAAAGATGCTGGACCCCATTCATCATCAAGGACTTCAACTCTGCACTGGGGCTTTCCGCACCTCCCCAGTTCAGAGCTTATACATGGAATCTCATGCACCTTTGCCATTTGCAACTGTCTTTAATGCATTCTTCGATATTTTGTTCATTACCAAAGCATCCCACTTGGGGATGTGTTTTCCCTTTTCAGTGGGCCTTTTTCAAAACAGACAATCTGCCATTGCTCCTTTTGGCCTTTGCATCCAGGCGCAATTGGATGAATTGGGTCTGTCCTTGGATAACATTGCAGAATCCACTGGTCAGCCCATCCCACCATGGCTTATTACAGCTCCCAAATGTGACCTTTCTTTAAGTCATCTGAAAAAGGCAGATACTCCCAATTGGAAGTACTGTCTTTTATTTACTGACATCTTTCAAACAATCATTCCATTCCAATTTATACGGATGGTTCTAAATCAGGTAATTCAGTGGGCTGTGCCATGGTTTGTTGTGGTTCGGTGGTTGCGTGCAGAATCCCCTCTACAGCTTCTGTGTTTACTGCTGAACTATATGCCATATCTTTTGCCCTGGATCATATTGAAGCTGAGCATTTCTCTGACTGCAATATTTATACTGACTACCTTAGTTCTCTGCTGGCCTTGGAATCACTTCACGTTGGCTCACACCCTGTTCTTACTGATATTCAAAACCGACTGGCCCATTTCTCATTAACATCTACTTCTATTCAGTTTTTCTGGATACCAGGCCACGTTGGTTTTCGCGGGAATGAGCTTGCAGATACGGCAGCTAAATCTATCTGCTCTGGCACAATCACCACTGTGTCTATTCTGTACATGGACTATGGTCCTGTATTCAAGGCTCGGCTGGCAGTCCACTTGGAGTGAGCAACGTGACAACAAGCTTTTTCAAATGAAATCCTATATTGGGCATTGGCCGTCTAGCTTCCGTAAGGTTCGGAAGGATGAAGTTGTTCTAACTAGACTACACATTGGTCACAGTTTTTTAACTCATCGTTTTCTTTTATCTGGAACTGATGCACCAGTGTGTAGTTTGTGTAACACTCAAATCACTGTAAGCCACATTTTACTTTCTTGCCATCGTTACAACTCTCAACAACGGCACTATTTTAAACATGTTCTGTCCCAGGGTTTGTCTGTAACATTGGACAGTGTTATTGGTGATGGTGACACTGTCCACCTTGATAAAGTTTTTAGTTTTTTAATGGCCATTGATCTTTTAACCTCATTTAAGTGTTTGATATTTATTCATTACACCTTTTTAATTGTAGTTCCCTTATGAGAGTCTCAATCTCTCTAGTTCATTTTGACATTGGGAAATGGCCAGAACATTAAATAACTCGACACCAGGACTGAAAGGCCAACTTCAGGTGACTGACGCTGCTGTTTGAACTATCCGTTTGAACTACCCATTAGTCGTCCTGGGAGTTGTTATTACAGTTTTGCTGCATGTCTTTTAAACTTTTATTACTTCACCTTTTGGTACTGGCCATAATGACACATAACCTGGAACCAGGTCTGGAAGACCAACTTCTTGTACTTACCTGTTAGTGTTCCTGGTGGGTTATGATCATTACCATTTGCTAGAGAAAGTCTTTTACAACTTCTCTTTCTCTGCTTTCTCTCTTAACATTGTAGACTAGGTGTCAACATTGGTTTTATGCTTTTTCTGTTTTTCAATGATGTTTTGTTTTACCTTCATTTCCTTTTATGTATTTTACTACATTTAATTTATTTTTACCTTTTTACTGGACGTTTGGCGCAGATAGCCTAGCTGCTTTGTGCAGTAAAACACAAAATCATTCAATTGCCTTTGTGAAATTTTTAACAAAAATGTCATTATTCCTATCTCTGTATGCAGAAAAACATCAAATGTAGTAGAGCATTTATCAGTTGCACCCATGTGTTTTCCAGTTCCCACTCTATTAATAATTACCATATTTGAAGTTAATAGTGAATCTAAAAAAGCATTGTTTCTAGTAGGTTCCTTGACTAATTGGTGAAGAAAACCATCTTGAACAGTTTTCAAAAACCTTTCTTCTGTACCATTTGGATCTAGCATTTCCCAGTTTATATGCCTGAAATTAAAATCACCATAATTATGACCACATTAATGGGCAAAATATTAATTGCATTGTAAAGTTTCCAACTTATTTCATCAGTATCATCTGGTGGTCTGTAACAGATTCCTACTAGAAGCCCTTTCCATTAACATATGCTAATAGAAACCCAAATGAGTTCGAGCTTTTTACTGTTATCTTTGATATTCTCAACTTTAACTCACATTTACACATAAAGCTGCCGATTCTCCTCACTTAATACTCAATCCATTTTAAACAGCCTGTAACTCGATATTTCTAAGAGATTTCTCTTATCACAGTCATGTATGTTTAACCATTTTTCCATTATTCCTATTGTATCAGAATCCTCCATTTCTATTATTGCTATAAAGTCATCTGTTCTATTTCTTATACTTCTAGCATTACAATAGTAACAACTAAGCTTATGCTTATAACTACTTTTGTACTCATTCCCTGTGCTAAACTTTTCTATGCCTTTTTTTTTTTGTATTGAGTTTTCCTGGCTCTCACTATGTTTCAAAAGTAGTTGTTTATTAGTTCAAATAGTTATTTTAATATGTTTGTAAGAATACAAATGTATTGAAACTTTAGAACAGCATCTTGCAGTGCCTGTGGTGGGACATGATAGCAAGTTCCAATTAATACAGCATCAGTGAAACAGGTGATGGTTTAGTTTTCTGATTTGCTGTTTGATGAAATAACTAAGAAGTTGGTCAACTTTTTGTTCAGAAAATGATTTCAACAAGTTTTATTATTATATAATGATTCTGCCTTGTAGTATTTATTATTTTTCAATTGATTCAAAAAATTAATGCACAGATCATAATCAGCTATTTTTGTCATAGTGTAACTTTCAATATTAATGTATAAAGGTTATTAATTTACCAATAATTTGAATTTTGAAATTGATTTTTTTTCAGTTGGATTTAACCAAATCCACCCTCAATACTTATGAATAATATGAATAATATGCTTTAACTTCATGTAGGATAATAAACTACATATGTCTGTAAAATTTTTTAAAAGATGTGAAAACAGATTTAAGTGTGATAAAATATGAATGTGACACTAAAGTAATGAAAATTACAGGGATACATAGGTTACTGAAAGCATATAATACTATTTTATCTTTATTTTCTACAAATACAAATTCTTATGTATTATGGTAGTATGAACATAAAAAGTATCAGAAATAATATTCTAAATATCTTCTAGAAGAATGTTTTGTCAGTCTCAGAAGAATCTGTTAATATTATACATAATAACAAAACATTATTCTATCTTGGAACCATTGATGCAATCCAAAATTAACTGTTAAGAAGAAAATGTAAGATCTCCATTCTTGAATAAAAACTGGAATGTATTTTGTAAATTATTTAGCTTGGATAAAAGATCTTTTTTATAATTATTTTGATTTGTATAAATTCAGTACTTGTATAATTGAATATGGGAGAGTTATAAATATAGTTAAGAAATACATTAATAATCATTATAATAAGAAATTCAAAAATAGTTAAATTAGATCATTTGCATTTATGCTAACAGAAATATAACTTATTTTAAAAGAAAATAAAGGATGTTAATAAATTTATAATTTCTCCAAATGAGGGCTATATGTTACCTGGAGGTGTCACCTTTTTAAACCACTGCTCTACAGTAGTGTGTTATCTGTCAGTCACTTGGCATTAAAATTACATCACAAAAAGAACACTTAGTATTGTAATTTGTACTGATATAACATCAGTAAAATGTGAATGTTATGAATGACGAGAAGAATACACACAATACAGGATGACATATGAACTTCAAAAACCAGAAATAACAAGAGGGAATCCTCAATAGCTGCAGTACTTGAAATTGTTTTTAGGCAGAATTAGAGTAACTTAATCTTTGAGACACTCTTTCCTTTTATTTGCTATATTTTTGTGTGCCAGCAATTCCAAGTGTAGGGTCTACATATACCCAATTCAGTTATATAGTAGGATATATACTAGCCTACTCTGAAATTGAAATTCTTTCAGGCAGGATTAGAGTAAATTAAACTATGAGATCTTGGATATGGTCCTCCGAAGACAATGCTCCACAATAAACCATGTAATTTGTTTTGAAACATCAGTTAGAGAAGCCTTTTTGAAGTGACAACATCTTATAATACAGCATGGAGATACGGCATCTTGCGAAACCTTCACTCATACTGATTGCATGGCAATTTGCCACTTCTTATTAAGCATTTTTTAATGAACTGCCGATTCTAGGTTCATGTGGGCTCAACACTTTCCTGTTTTTTCCCATAGAAACTTAGAGACCCTCAGAGCTGGATTCTGAATGTCACACTTTTCATTATAAAGATTAATGCCATCAGTGAACAGCTACCCCCTACAGTTGTAAATGGTCTTTTCGTTGATGACTTTCACATCTCATGTCAGGCATCAAGCATGAAGTTTATTGAGCAGCAATTACAAACTGCGGTCAATCATATACTTAAGTGGACCACAACAAATGTTTTTCAACTTTCTCTCCCTAAAACTCTTTGTGTACATTTCTGCCACCAACAGGGTATTCATCCAGATCCAGAACTTCATATTGATGATATTGTACTTCCTATCATCCCTGAGGCAAATTTCTTAGGTTTTGTCTTTGACTGTAAATTAAACTTTATTTCCCATATCAAGCAACTTCATGTCAAATGTATAAGAGCACTGAACATCCTCTGTGTCCTCTCTTCCACCCCTTGGGGAGCGGATTGATGCTCCATGCTTAAAATTTATCATGTCCTTATCTGATCCAAACTTGACTATGGGTCTATGGTTTATGGTTCTACCAGAACCTCAGTATTGAAAATGATGGATCCTATACACCATTAGGGGCTTTGGCTTTGCACTGGGGCCTTTTGTACTTCTCCAGTCCAAAGTATGTATGTGGAGTCCCATGAACCCCCTCTGTATATTCTCCATTTGCAACTGTCTTTTATGTATGCTTCCAAACATCACTCATTACCACAGCATCTTACTTGGGGTTGTGTTTTCCATCCTTGGTGGGCCACACTTTTCTATATTAGAAAATCTGTCATTGTTCCTTTTAGCCATCATATGCAGGCACAATCAGAAAAATTGGATCTATCTTTGAATAGCATAGCAGTATCCACAGTTCGGCCTCTTCCACCATGGCTAATTACTATCCCCAACTGTAATCTATCTTTGAGTCATCTGAGGAAGGCTGGTGCTCCTGATTGGAAATATCACTTTATTTGCTGAAAACCTTTCAAATGATCCATCCATTCCCATATATGTGGATGGTTCAAAATCAGGTGACTCTGTAGGCTTTGCCATGGTTTGTTACAGTTTGGTTGAAGCACACAGAATCCCATTTACAGTTTCTGTGTTCACTGCCAAATTGTATGCTATTTCTCTTATCCTGAATCATATTGAAACAATGCAATAAAGCAATATATGAATTGTACGATCTATACTGATTCACTCAGCTGTCTATCAGCCCTGACATCATTCCATGTTAGCTATCGCTCTATTCTTGTCCATATCCAAATCAAACTGGCCCATCTCTCTCTATCATCTATTTCTGTCCAGTGTTTTTTGGATACCAGGTCATGTTGTTATTTGTGGGAATGAGCTAGCTGACAGAGTGGCAAAGTCCATCTGCTCTGGCTCTATCACCACCGTCCCTGTTTCATACATGGGCTATGGTCCAGTTATCAAAACCTGACTATACACCAGTTGGCAGTCGACCTGGAGTGAGCAATGAAATAATAATTTTTTTCAAATCAAGCCTTCTTTAGCTCTTTGGCCATCTTGTTTCTGTAAAGATCAAAGGGAGGAAGTTGTTTTAGCTAAACTATGCATTGGTCACAGTTTTTTTAACTGACCACTTCCTTTTATCTGGTACTGTTGCACCAATGTGTGGTCTGTGTGGCACTCGGGTCACAATCGTACATATTTTATTATCATACTGTCATTACAATCAAGAACAATGATGCCATTTTAAACATGTTTTCAAGATAGGTTTGCCTTAACATCAGCCAGTGTCATAGGTGATACTGGCTGCCTCACTCATGTTTTTACATTTTTGAGAGCCATTGGTCTTTTTAACTTAATTTAAGGTTTCTGTTGGACTATATACTGTTTTAGCATGATTTCTTTGACACATTTTAATTTTATTTTGACCTGAACCCAAGACTGAAAAGGTCAACTTCAGGTGACTGACAGCAAGTTTGAACTTAATGCTTCAGTCTTCCTGGCAGGTCTTAATTTTACATATTTTAACCTTCATTTCCATATACCATTATAGTCTACTACATCTTGTTTGGCACAGATAGCCTAGTAGCTTTGTGCCAATAAACATGAAATACCTACCTATCTACTTTGGATATGGTCCAGAATATTGATGAAAAGGGTTTGATCTTCTAAGTCAAAAATTGTAATTAGAGCTCAGATTGGTCAAGAGACAGTGGAGCTATCAGCTAAAAGTTTGTAGTTGAAAAACTGTGTCTAGAAATATGTTACTCTTAATTTTGCTTTTATTTATTCTCGAAATAGAACACTTTCTGGTCGCCTGCAGAAGTGTGTATGTAACACTTTCTGGGAGCCTGCAGAAATGTGTATGTATGTATGTTTTTTTTTAAATGAAAGTGAAAATATAGAAGCAGTTCTAGCAAAATACTTTATTGGAAATAAGTATACAAAATATTGGACAGTTATATACTTCATGATGTTCAAAAACATGTAGATACAAAATGATAAAAACACTATAACCCCGAATGCCATCAACAGGTGAACCTTCCTTATTTAGGGCCAAACTGGGAAATATGGTGTAATCAAATGAATAATACATAGGGGTCGAGTGATATCCTCTGGTTTTCCTGGAAATGTTTTGTATATTTTTCTGTGTACCATTGTAAGTGTGTCATTTCTGGTACAGTGTAGTCAGTGACAAGAGCATTATGTAAAAAGGTGTTTGGGATATTTTGCTCTAGAAATGGCTAAATATATATATTTATATAAAACTAAAGAATTTAAGCAAAATATAGGTGACATCTGGAGACTGGTTGAAAAAGAGATGTTATACTAATCAATTGATACAAACAGGTATGAAAAACAGTCTTTTATAGTAAGTTTTAGGAAAGTTAGGGTTCACACTACATGAAAGAAATAAACAGAATAAAAATTATTTTTCTGACACAGATGAAACTAATGTTTGAAGATCACTGATTCCAGGATCTAAATTGATTTCACAAAGTTGAACAGTGTTTAGATCAGTGATCCAACAAACTTTTTCTATCTCTCTATCAGCTTTGAATCTTATTTCAATGCTGGTGAGAATAACATTGTTAATGGAATAACAAGATATCCTTGTTCACACAAAAATGAATTATGTGCCCATCCAAAAAAGTTGTTGTCATCCATGCAATGAAGCTCATTGTCAAATCAGCAAGTTCATAAAAAATAATTTCTTTTTCATTAAAACCAGCTGTTGAATAATAATGCTCATCAATAGCTGCCCAACATGATTTTGTGAATGTTAAATAAATGATGAACTGCAAAGTGAAATTTCTAGTAATTTTGAATGAAATTTTGTCTTTATTTATTATACCAGGTGTGTAAGCTATTATTATTTACATTGCAAAGTATACAGCTAAGTGTTTAATGAACTAAAATGAAAACTACAATGTAAAGTTCAAATCTTCATCAGATATAACCCTGAAAATCTAGCAACTCTAGAACGCTATGTAGAGATACAAGCTAGAGAGAATGCTTATGATCTAGAAGCCAACCTAGCTGTATTAAAACTGTAAGTAGTCTTTTATTTATTTTTGTTACTAGAAAGTAAACAAATGTCATTTAAATTTTAGTGTTAGCACACATTTTTTTGTTTCTATGGATATATGTCCAAATGTGCTTATGGTAAAGACAAAATTTAAGTTATATTTACTGTTGTAATTGTGTGAATTCTTTTTGCTGGCAACTTATGATTGTATTTATTGTAAGATTATTTAATTTTTAATTATTACATTTTTATTTGATTCCTTTGAGCTTTTTAAGGAAGGAAAATATGAAATATTATTTCAGTCACATTTTCTCCATTGTATCCAATGCCAATAATGAGTTGCACTGAATACCAGAATTTATCAGGTGAGCTGGGTTACAGCAAATATAGTAGTGGCTGAAACAGTGTTAAAGTAATCCACAGGCTGTAACAGTTATTGTTACAGTGTGAATGCTAGTAATATGTAATGTAATTATAATTATGGTTTGCCAGTTTTCATTCTGGTCAAATGCCCCCCGGTATTACAGTGGTAAGTCTACAGATTTACAAATTATGCTAAAATCAGAGGTTCGATTCCCCTTGGTGGGTTTAGCAGATAGCCTGATGTGGCTTTGCTATAAGAAAAACACAAACACATTCTGGTCAAAGTACTGTGGAGAAACTAATGAAGTGAATAAAGATTATAGTGTTCAAAAATCCACTAAGCCTAATATTATTGCCTTACAACAAACGTAATTGGTTATATTTACTATAATTTGTTGTGGTCTCAAATAAGTATTATAACATAAAAAATTTGTTTTCTGTGTTAATTTTATTTCCATTTGAATTAACAAGTTTCTTTGAAAACAGAACATTTGGTAATAGTTTTATTTTTTATACTTTTGCAAGTTTATGAAAAATCTTGGTTATCAACATTTAATGGTAGATTACCAGAGATTCCAGTTACTCTTGTAAATATGATTTTTGGTTCTGTTCGTAGTGTTTATATAAATGACACATCGACAAAACTGAGTAAAACATAATGTAATTATTTATCTTTATCTAATTAATTTAAATGTTGATTCTTCTAGGTACCAGTTTAACCCATCATATTTTCAGACATCTGTGGCTGTACAGATTTTGCTAAAAGCTCTTACCAACCTGCCTCATACAGATTTTGTGCTGTGTAAATGTCTGATTGATTCTCTTCATGTATCCTTTATTGCATAATTTAATATAGCCAGCTATTGTATGTCTAAAGTAGGATAATAGAAATTGTGTTATTATGGCTATTTTTTTTTCTTTTCTTTGAAAGAAATTTATCCTTCGAAAGCATTTGGGCCAAAGTAATCTTTGAAATTTTTCAAAAGTTATGTTTCACTTTCTATTCAGAGCTGCAGTCCTACATAAAAAAAAATGTGTCTGTGTTGTTAGTGATCATATGAAGAAAGTTAATGAAAAAAGTTTAATTCCCTCTGAAGATTCACTCTCCTTCCCCACAACAGTTTGCATCTTTTATTAACAATGGGATTAAAATATGTTTAGTTTCTCTTATCTCTAGTATTTCAATTTTGCATTATCTTTTGACATAATTACTGCTTTTCAGAGCTGAAAATGCCTAAGAAGTGTGTTTTTGAAAACAAAACACTTACTACTTTAACAAAAGAAAAATACTATTAATTATACTATTTAAACCTTCATGATATTGCCATCAGGAGTAATGGAGACTACTGTTGATGTGAGTAGAGTAAGTTTGAAAGATTAGGACATTTCAAACTCTGAAGGAAAACGAAAAAATGAAAGAGAGGAACAGATGGTTGTGTTCCACCAAGAACTGTCTACAGCCCTGCATTTGGTTTCTTTTCAATAAATAATATACCTTTATCATGTGCATGGTATGATGCATATTCATGACAGTAATTTACCTATTTAAAGTTTGTGGAACAAGAACTAAAAGAAAAGGGTCTTTTATCTTGCCACTCTTTTTTGCTTTTATAATTTTCTTGTTAATTGTTTAAACAGCTATCTTTTTTGTCTGTAAAATATTAAGCTGATGTGATTTAAAATTTTCATTTCAGTCTTATTTTTTGTATGTAATCACAATTGGCAATGTAAAATGAATTGTCTATACCAGCTTTGACATCATAAGTCATATTACTTAATTCTCAAATAATTGATTAAACTATGTAGTAATTTACCAAAAATGTGGAATGATCTCTTGCATTGATGAAAGACCTCGTCGACAGTTGTCTTCAACATACAATGTTTTTAAAATGCTGTTACACACTTTTATAGTTGTAACTTATATTTAGTCATTCACTTGTTATGTGAAAGACATTATTGGCAATTGTATTGTGTTTTTTTGTCATAGTTGTTTTTTTTAAAAAGACCATGCTTCATCAGTTTTGACATCATATAACATTTTTTACAATTTTGTTGCAACTTGTTTATTGGATTGATTTTGTTTCTTTTGTGCTCAACAGTTTTTTTTAAACAAAGAGCAATATTAATATTTTACAATTCATGTGTGTTTCAATAAAATAAGTAATTTGAAAGATTGCCTGGCATAGCCAGGTGGTTATGGTGCTCTACTCACAATCTGATGGTTGCAGGCTTCAGTCCTCAAACATGTTTGACCTTTCAGCCATGGTAGCATTATAATGCTATTATTCATTGGTGAAAGAGTAGTCCAAGAGTTGGTGGTGGGTGGTGGTGACAAGTTGCCTTCCCTCTAGTCTCACACTGCTAAATTATGCATAGCTAGTGCAGATATCTCTCAGGTAGCTTTTCACAAAATTCAAAGCAAACAAACAATTTTGAATGCTTAAATTGTTGTTTTTTTTAAACTAACTTCATAACTCCATTGCAGTGATACTTGAATATTAAGCATCACATACATCATTTAACACTGTCTACAATGTTTTGTGTTTTATGGAGTTATTTAGTAATGAATGTCCCTCCCCTGCTAGTATAGCGGTAAGTCTATGGATTTACAACACTAAAATCAGGGGTTCGATTCCTCTCGGTGGGCTCAGCAGATAGCCTGAAGTGGCTTTGCTATAAGAGAACACACACACATGCAGTAATGAATTAAAACAATTTGTATATGTGTAACACTCCAGATATTAAGTTGCTATTACATGTGATAACAATTACATGTTTGAAACCTTACAATGATACAGGATAATGTTAAATTTTGAATGAAGAGTTAAGGTTTTACATTATATTATGTTTGGTCTTTATCATTATCCATGACTAATCTCAGCTTGAGAAAATTCCAATTCAGCAGATTATGTTTCTTCATGATTTGCTTGAAATGTGTCAGTTTAAAAAATTTTGGGTAAGTATTTATTGTAGTAAAAATAATAATATTTCAGAGCTTTAAATGGTGATTTTGACCAATAAAAATTTGTAAATTGCATTTATAGTGGGAACTTATTGATAACAAATTTAACTTCTTAAAGTTCATTGGCATTGTGCTGATTGCCCACTGTTATTACATTCTGTGGTGTCATACAGTTTAAATCATGCAAATTGTTAGTATAGATTTAAAATCATCCTGTGTTGGATCCAATTACATTTTGGGAAAGTTTTTCTTTCTCTTTCTAAATTGTAGTTTAACATGTTTCAAGTTCTATTATAATGGAACTTGGAGAAAATTATCTTTATGCCTTTTTTTTTTGTATTTAGTGGTAGTAAATTCCAATAATTTTAACAGAATTATCAACATACTGAATTCTTAAGGATACTTTGTTTGTTTCATATAGATATAGTTTATTATAATGGAGGCTTCATGTTTCTCACATATAATTAATTATACCCTTAGTTTATATAATATAGGTTTGAAATAAATCATTTATTTTGTGTATGTATGTCTGTGTTTGTTCAAAATAAATTATTTTTGAACACAGTTTATTATTGGTTGTGTAGGTGCACGTTAGAGTCTGTTTATTAACAACATTTTACTTGCATCATCTAAAATATAATTTGAAGTCTATTTCAAATGCTAACTTGGTTGGTTTTTTTTTACCGTGTATGTTTTATAATTTTTTATTTGAAAAAAATGCTCTTTTCTACAGAATGAAATTATTAAAAATCCAGAAATTATCAATGGAATCACTGGCTTTGAAGATTCTATCCGAAAGTGTGAGTTATTTTATTCAGTTATGCCTTTATTTTGTAAGATTAATTTGTGTGAGAAGAGCAATTGACAGTATAAGAGAAAAAAATATATACTCATATATATGATCTTGTTTATATAACTTGCATTGAAGTCAACACAGTGTAAATTTATCTTATATATGTATATATATATTTGACAAATTGGTAAGTGTAAGATGTAAATTATGCTTTCCAGTGTTTATATAACATGTGTAGGAAAGTAAAGAATATATTTATTACTCTGCTTAATATCCATATGCAAGGTTTTGTTGTCTTAACCATGGATGTTTGTTTCATTTTTGAAATAATTGAAAATATCGTCATAGAAATTATATATAATAACATCATTCAACATCTTTTTTTTTAACACTTTCAAAATTATTCTTCTGAGCTATGTTTCTATTTTTTGTTTAAAATGTTTGCTAGAAGGTACATGGCATGAAAATTTGTAAAGCTCATGAAGTTAAGAAATAAAACATTTTGTGTAATGTAGAGATACAGTAATAAGATAAAAATATGAATTCCACACCAGTCAGTTAGTTCAGTGTTAGAAGAGTTATATGGTGTAAAAAGTGAGTGTTACTGTGTCTTTTTGGCCATTCAGGTACTTGATAAGTTTGTGTTATATTACAGTTGATTAGTATGTAGCTCATCAAAAATGATGGGGCAAGTACTACCACTCCCATCCCATAGTATACCCTAACCTCACATTTCATAGCTGATTGAAGTAAATTCTGCAAAATCAAGCATGACTAATAAAAGAGAAACATGCACTTGAGGCAGTTAAACACTGATTTATGTACAAATCAAAATTAAGATCATTCATATAATGAATTTGTGGTGTATTCATAGAATAACTATTGATAAAAATAAACTAGATTAAAAACTAAGTGGAAAAGTCAGTGCATTTTTGTAACGCTACATTCCAACAGTGGCTTTTACCTAATATTTTTGTCTATGTACTGAAAATATAAAATGAAATGTATAGACAACAGAAGAGAAAAAAATATCTGTTGATTTTTTAATTTAGAGTCTTCATTGATTAAAGAGGTGTGTTTTTTTATTTAAAAAACATTGGTGATATAACAAAAAATAGCATAATTCAGAAATGATACAAGTTTAAACTTGAATCACTATTTTTACTTTTAAGAGAAATTTTATGCACTTGTCTCTGGGCTAGGTGATCCTACACTACACTTTTACTTTAGGCTTATTTTTCAAACACTCACTACTCTTATAGGGTTTCACAACCCTCTTGTACCCCAGTCACTTATAGTGGACAGGGAGTATTTGAATAGTACTATCTGGATAAATGCATTTTGTCTTTTATGACTCCTCCTCTTTTAAGAAGTCAAGTGTAATGTGACACAGGCTGGCATTTTATAGGCTAGTTAACTTTGAGTGGAAATTTTAGGAGTTAAGCCTACATTTACTGTGTTGAAAAGTTTACATAGAAAATTAGCTCTGTGGATGGACATGGCTGCATGGGATCTTATTGAAGAAATAAATTAATTTATCATTATATGGACTGGACTTAGCATTATTTTTACCAAGTAATAAAAGAGCCAGCACAATGATCAAACATGTTATAACACTAATTATGCACCTAAATGCTTGTGGGTTTAGAATCTGTTGGTTACAGGGTCCCTAATAACTACTAATTCACAATTTATACTTCTAATTACTGTTTGGGTTTCCTGTATAATTGTACATAGAAGAATTGATAATTTAATACTTTTGTTTTCATTAAGGTCTTTATTATTTCTCCATATGAACCAATATGCAAACTTCACCATCAATAAACTGTGTATTAAAAATTCAATAATTAGAAGTTAAAAAACTTAAAATTATTGTGTTTTTATAATATTTTAATTATTTTTCAGTCATCTGTCATGTAGTGAACATAACATTTCAACATATTGAGAAGACTGTTCTAGCAGAATTGCTGGGTGGGCTGACTGGTAAGTTTTTAGACACAACTATGTTTAATTCTGAAGAAAAAGAATATCTTTATCAGCCAGCATTTGTTATGGTGCAAACAACTCTTGTTGGTAAAATTTGATCAAGACAATTATTTGTCACAAGACAATGATATGAGTTATCCTGTATTTGTGGTTTTAAGTTATTTTCTCAGGAAAAAAGTTAATGATTGTATTTCAAGTACACTATGTCAACCACAACTATTGGCAACAACTTGCATCACCCAGTATCAAGAGGTTGTCACACTGTCTGGCATACAACAAATATGGTGGTTGGAATACAGTCTATTAGGTGATTATTTGAAAAAATGTTTCTTAATTCAGTGCATTGTACCTCACAAACATTATGGCATAGGAAGATAGAATTCCACAGAGATATTGAGGATACCATAATGATGCAAGTGCAATAGTTGTCACATGGTGCCATTAGGACCTAATGTCTAACCAATCACAGCAACCTTTCATTACGTGTACTACAGCAACAAAATACTTTTCACCTCATATGCTAGTACTACTTACCAGACAAACACATCATTGAGGTCCTGAATTATGAGAGGCTTTTCACAGTACATGCATGATTTGAGATATCTCCACAGCCAGAAATATGCCAGTGTTAGCCTCATGAATAAGGTGGCCATAAAGAAATTATTCTAAAAACATTCCCAGAAAAATATGTTCCATCAGTTTAAAGGAATACAATGTAAAAATTATTACAAAATAAAACTTGTCCTAAAAAAAAGACTGTACATATGTTTCAGTGTTCTGTACATAGAGTCTTTTTATGGGGCAGTCTGATGGTTCTCAAAAACAGTAAAGTCTGGTACTAAAGTGAGCAGTGAAAGCATGCTACATTGTCACCATAGCATCATGGAGGTGAGTGGGTGTGAAAAAACAATAATAAAGGTGCTGTATGTGGATTAGTTTCTGGCTGAATGTTGCAGTTAAACATGTTGATATTGCCTAAATTGAAATGCAAACTAAGAAATAACTGGAATGTTAATACACCAAAGAAATTGGTTCACTAGACGTAATTTTGTTTGAAAAAAAAACTAAAATTTACATTCTGGTGTACTTTATTATTTGGTATGTGATTGATAGACTATTGTTTATCTTATTATTAAATCATGATTACTTATTACATTATTCAGTTTTCCACATAATATAAAGTTACACTGAAATGTATAGTAAGTATAGTTATTTACCGTAATAATGCCATTGTTTTGGTGCATGTGTACAAAGTTGTAAGCTATTTTATTAAGTTGTGTTATGAACCATTATATTTCATAGTGATGTGAGAAAATGGAAAATAGACTTTAGTCAACCCTGTATGTTTAGGAAAGACGATGTATGTAAATTTTTGTTTAAAAATTAAAATTATTATATTTCATTGGTGGAAATTAATTGTAAGCAGATGTCAGAGAAGCAGCTAGTAAAACTGTTACTATGTGTATACTGTTTATCTAATAGGTTTTCTTACTTTTTGTTTACTTCATAATATAAATCTGTTATATAAAAAGATGTTATTTACCCGTATTGTGCAAGCATAAACTTGTTTATTTAACTTGTGGATTCAGAATAATTATTGTGAATGGAAGTTTTATCTGGTGTTATTAATATTGTCTGAATTGAAATAATTAAATTATATTCTAGTGTTTGTATTTTTTCAAGAAAAATAATCTTTCTTCATAGTTGACAGAATCAAGCTTACACTGTGGTTCAGTGCTTGTTTTGTTGTTTTATTCTCATTAGAAAACCAGCTGAAACAATGGATGAACAAGTATGGGTGGACTGATGTTGAAGATGGACATGTATTTATAACAAACCAAGAAGAAAATATCAAAACCAAAAAGATAACAGAAAAAATTGATTTTGATAGTATGTTCAGGCTATTTCATTTATTTACTTGTAAATGAAGTTGGACTAAGGAAATTGTAAATAGTCATAAGATAATGTTTTTTTTTATGTTACTATTTCATGATATCATTAGTGCGTACTAATATAGAAATAAATGGGTAAATTAAAATTAGTTGTAAAGTATAGGTAAATCATTTGCATTGCTTACCATTGTTATAAAATAGTATTGACAAATGTTTTATCTTTTATACCTTTTACAAACCACAATAAGATATTCACTCATCTAAAGTTGAACTGAGAGAACTTTTTAAAACTTCAGTTTCTTTTTGACAATTTTATGTTCATTTAGTGCGTTATTGGTTTTATTTTTTTTTACAATAAGTTTTTCCTTTTTTTTTCTTTCCAGGTGTTGCCATGATTTTGGCTTCCAGCAGATAAACATTGTCACCTGTTTGAAATATTTTAAGCCTGCATATGTGAAATAAAAGTACTAACTCTGTGATGTTTTTTGTGGTTCTTTTACTGAAGAGATTTTACACAAAAGTAAAAATATATTATATACTAGTGAAACAATATTAGAAAGATACCAAGAAAAAAATTAAGTTATATTTAAAGGAAATGTGGGTGAACCATTCAGACAGAAGTTTCATTAACAACATTTATATATCATCAGATTTTGCTGTTACATCTGAGTTTCCTCCTTACTATATTTTGCACAAAAAATGTAGTCATTATTTTCTTATTGAAGTTGAGAGGATTGCTACAGTCTAAGCCAGCTCATTTTATTTCTATGGTTGAGATTAAATAATGTCACTGATACATGTAGCTTGGAACTTGCTTCCTGTTAGTAATTTTTATCTAATTTTAGAACTAACTGAAAGGATTGACAGTATCATCATCATAAATTTTGTTTCTTTTAAATCACTGGAACTCCTCTTTGACTTATCATAAAGAACATTAATTGATTTTGGGATACATGCGTTTGAGCAATGTGTGGTATTAACTTAATGTTGGGATCTATATAGAAAAGTACAAGTCTTATTTTTATATGCTGTATTGAATTATTATGGAATATATAATGTCTTGGATAAATAAGGAATGAACTATTCATCAAAGCATTAACAGTATCATTATTTACTCTATTACTGCCAGATGGGGTGGAAACTCACCACCACACAGACATAGTGTGGTACACTGTGGAAAAGTGAAAAATAAATATCAAAATATCTTATTATGACTGCCATGTAGACTTCATGATTTGCAGAATAAGGCCTGGGATGTCCCTTACTGATTATAAGATGAGATGGGAGGTATGGTATCACATTCCTTTTAACTCATGAACTGGCACTGTATAAATGCTTAATGCTATGTATAGGCATTGGGGGGGGGGACATCTGTGGATCACTGTTACAACCACATATCAGCTGTGACTTCAAACAGTGATGGGAAAATGTAAAACATCACGTGATGTATAGAGCAGTAGGATTAACAATTAACAGCTTCTGTTCATTATTTGGTAAAGTCTACCTTGGTATTATTATAATTGGAAAAGGAATGTTTTACACATGCACATCTTTATGTGGAGGTTGAATATCTTTACACTCTGTATTGCTGTGATGGTAGGAATTGTATTGAATAGAAAGTGCACATTTCTACTGAAAGAATATTGTCCATAACAAATTTGAATTTTCTTCCTTGAGTATGTAAAGTTAAGAAATGTTCAAATTTAGATATAATTTAAAAAAGAAAAAAAAAACTAACCTGAAAACCAAAAGGCTGACTTCAGTCAGATAACCAGGATTTTTGTGTTTAAAGATTTTTTTTTCACATGAGGGGCATATTTTATCTTGTTTGCAAATTTGTTAATTAGCTTAGTCTTGTTTGAATGTGTTGACTTATTGTGTAAATAAAAAGCTTCTACTGCTCCTGTGTGTGGTTGAGGTTGTGTATAAGGTTTTCATGGCTCCAACTTTTATTTGAATAATCATTGACTCATCTATAACAGTTCATACAACCACTATTGTGTATACAGAAGTAACAAGTTTAAGTGTCATTGAAGATAACATTTTGTATTCACAAGGGCATGCTAGAAAGATTTATTTACTTTTATCGACAGAGGGTTGAAACATTGTGACTACTTCAGAAACAACATAATTTTGAGCAAAATAAGAGGAAAACATAATATCCTCAGTCTCAAGTTGTTTATTTCATGTTAATAGAATATTTGGGATTTCCAACAAAACAAATTTAAACATTTTAGCAATAAACTTAGCAAAACTACCTTTACTTTCTATAAAAAATTATTTCTAATAGCATTTTGCCATTGTATTTCATTAAGGGCTAGTAGTACAAAAACATTGTACTATCTGGATAACAAAGATTGTTTTTCTGACTTTATTGCCCAAATGTTTATATATCCCTTCAGTATGCACTAAAACTTCTGAAAAACAACAGAAATTTAAAACATTGAGATAAGTATGAATTAATCATTAAACATTTCTCAAAAAAATATTTTGTCTCTTTTGTTCAGCAAACAGCATGTATGAAAGTTAACAGTATATTTACTGCATTGTTTAATTTTGGCATTCTCCTGTAATAACAACTTTATCTGTCATGTGCAGAGACCTTGAGTTGTGGAATTCATAACATATCAGATCATAAAAATGATAATACATTACTATTTAGTAAAGTCTGGTCTGTATAAAATAAGGATTAAATTGTATGCAAACCAAAGTAAAATACTTTTAAAAATGCAAGGAACAGAGACAAGTGTTTGAAGCTTCTTACATTAGGTGGACATATGATGTTATCTGTCCCAGCCAACAAAATTTTTCCTGTCATGGTAATAGGTATTGCCTTATGCACAGATGTTTTTTTTAGCATAAATGTAATAATTCCCTTGCCTGATGATTAGATGTATCATTGCCTGTTTTATATCACATTTTATGTGAATGGTCCTGAAACTTAATGTCTTTGAATTGGATAAAAGGGTGTGTTTATTTAGATGAGGGCACTTAAGATGTCTGTCTACAAATACTGAAAAGTTTACATTGACTTGCATACCTCTCTATTTCTAATTGCAAATAAAGTTTTAACCAAAACATTAAATACAATAAGCTTACATCTTTGACCAGCTTTGTATCAACTGCAGCCTAGTGATTATAATTTCATTGTACAGGCCATGTATTGAATATTGTGTTCAGTCTTGGGTTCATTAGCTTAGGAGAGAAATGAAATTGTTGTAAATGATTCCGGGAAGGCTTGATAAATATATGAATGATAAAGGCTGACTTTGAGGGTTTTTTTTTAATAGTTTATTGGATGGAATAACCTAGATGGACAAACAGGTCCCTTGTTCCTAAATGTTATGTTATTCCAGATGGTAGATCTCAGATTCAAAGGTTTTTTTCTTACCATGAGTTGATTATAAGAGTGATTGTCAAATCCTATTAATTGTTCTGACAAGAGGTAAAAAAAATGTTGACTGACTAGCTGCCTTCCTTATACATTTGTTACTTGAAAAGTAGGAATGACAGATAAACCTTAAGTAGCTTTGCGTGGAAGTAAAAAACAACTAAAAAGACACTGGTGTGTAGTGTTTCATGGTTCCTACATGTGTATTTTTCCACCTTTTGACCTGGCAATACCAGGTAATTAGGGCACTCAACTTGCAGTCTGAGAGTCATGGGTTTGAATTCCCATCATACCAAACATGATCAAGAGTTGGTGGTGAATGGTAATGACTAACTGCCTTCTGTCTAGTCTTACAATGCTAAAGTAAGAATGGCTAGTGTAGATAGCCCACTTGTTGCTTTACACAAAATAAAAAAAACAACAACATCTTTTTCATTTTGTATAACCATCATTCAAAGTGAAATTAGTTTATGGTAATTATTTTATTGTAGTAATTGATAGCTAGTGGTATTCATCTACACATTTTTATTCTACTTCTACAATTTAACAGGTTACTCTTTTCTGTTATTTGCTAATGGCCACAACCAATTCAAAAGTGAAGCACCTTTTTGTAATTTAAGTAAATACCATAAGCATTTACTCTCAAATATTTCACACACTAATGTGTTAATCTAAAATTGTTTTAACAACTTGGAGAAGACAATTTGTCAGTAATAAATACAAGTAGAGTTCATGTACTATTTCAGGGCTGTATCAATCTCCACAAAAATTGAGAATTGTGAATCTAATGGACAAAAGGACAGCTTACAGAGTACATAAAACTACTTCCTCAAAGTTCATACACAATTATTCAAATACACAATCAATACCAGATAGACTTCTACATTGTACAATGAAATATTTTGATACAAAATGGCGAAAAAATGAGTCGTTATGCGAACTAGACAGATATTGCATATACGAGTGTATATGCCATCGTATGATGCAGAGAGACCTAAACACCTCTACCCGTCGAATTTGTACATCTGATCTTCAAGTTAAAATCAAATTTAAAATAAAACAGGCCACCTTCGTTCTAGACTTATTTAAAAAATAAATAAATTAAAAAATGAAAGAACAATTAAACAGACATTACCCTAAAAAGGACCAGATTTAAAGTTATGATATTACTTCACCCATTCTGTATTTAGTCTAAATTTATTAATCAGGCCATTCCAACTAAGTAATGGAAGGAGGAAGAGGTCCAGCGTACCTGACCCTCCTGGGTGTACAAATATATATACCCAAACACCTTGAGAGAGAAAGAGACTAAACGAGTACGGCAGGTATCTTTTTTTTTTTTAACCAATAAAAATGTCCAAAATGTTCAGTTCAAATTAAGAAAAACTGGAGTTGGCAAGGCTTCTTTTTTCAAAAAAATGTCTCCCACTGGCTCGTGACGGGCATGTTAAATACCTAATTTATACGTTCACGAATAAACAAACTTCCAACTTTCTACCTATCACAAACAGAAATCATCGTAAAATAAACTGAGTTGTATAATGACATCTATAACCGCCATATGGCAGTTCCATAAAACACGATTTTTACCTAATATTTTGCGTGTAACATTCCGCACACATAACATCAATATACATGCTAATTATTCATTTTAAAAGTATTTCAGCATCGCAGCACCGAAGTTATTTATAATGATAACATCCGTGTATAGTTTAAAAGAATTAAACTGTTATACTGTTATCGTCTTAATGAAACAATAACAAACAGATTATTTTTTCTTCTCCCACTGTCACATGGGTTAGCGGTAAAATTATGGAATTACAATGCTAAATTCAGGAACTCATTTCCCCAATGTAAAGACCCACCCCAGTGACACAGCGGTATTTCTGCAGTCTTACAACTCTAGAATACAGGTTTCGATACCTGTGGTGGGCAGAGTACAGCTAACCCATTGTGTAGCTTTGTGCTTAATTACAAACAAACAATCTACGGTAAACAGTGCGTAAGATATGTCATTTTGTAATTTTACACTAAAACAGAACTCAACATCTTCATTATACGGAAGTATATGTCATGCGTCCCATAGCAACGTATTGAATGCACTGAAACTCATGCGCTGTATTGCCGCTCCCTGTGTAATGCCATTCTATCTTGAGTTTTGACGAAGGTTAGACAACCACGTTGATTTCAAGTTACAACAGATCATCAGGGATTTTACTTGATAAACCAAAGGTTTATAAGTATTTACCCATTAATTTCATTTATTTTTTATTGAAAAGTGGAACATAGCATGCATGTATAAGTGTATTGTGTATAAGTCAAAACTATGAAGCGTTTAGCTGGTGTTGTGTCCTCTGTGATCATTTTGCATTGTGTATCAGCCATCCAAATTTGTACTGATGATTGTGGCATACACTTAAAATTGTAACTTACAATCCAATTAATGTTATACTTATGATTAGATAATAACCTTACATGTCAACTGACCAAATAATAGTTCTAAACAATTTTAGAATGAATTTTGAAATTGTAATTGGGCTATTTAGAAGTGCCTAATTTAATGTAATGTAGTAGTTACATTATTGTAACAGGTGCTTGTCACATTTATAATAAGAAGAACAATATCACAATCACAGTTTGGCCTGTATGAATAATGTGAACTTATAAAGAAACCAGCCTTTCTGTGAAGGTCAACTGCAATTTAGACATTTTGTTTTGGTGCTACTATGACCATTCAGTATCCAGGCCGCGGGTTTGCTTTGTTCGAGCGCACGATTCCCGCCTCGAACGCCTTATGTGTATGATCACCGAGCCACTGACCATGGTGTACGTTCTGCGTACAGCTAACGATCGGCTCAGCCTGATCGAGATCCAGATACCAGCCGCACGCCCCCCCCCCCCCCACTGACTCCAATTAGCTGCTCACAGTTTTACAACATGCCCTATCAAAGCTGTCTTTGTGTTTTGTGTTCCCTAATTAGCCCTGTAATTTTACATTATCACTACCTTCTAATTAAGTACTTGTGCTATATGTTTAAAGATAAACACTTTCTTTAACAGTATTTCATGGATATGTTCTGGATTTTCATGTGCTATTAATATAATTTGATGATTTCAATGCCGCAGAGCAGTTGCTCGTAATGTTGAACTATGTTTAGTTGTTATTTGTTCCTTATTCATGAAATGAACTAATAGTATGTATGCTATATCTTTGTCCTTAGATTTCGATGTTTAAAATGAATATCCTTTGTATGTCAATATCCTAATGTCAATATAAGGAGAGAAATTCCCATTTTCATATAAACTAACACAACTTGGAAGTAAGAAGTGGTACTAGCAGTCAGCCGGCTCTGGGGTCACTTTGAAGTTCGCGCGCTCCATATAAAAGAGAGTTATGTTTGTTTACGCGGCTCTCGCTCTCTCTGGTACTCAGCCTCACATTGAAACACACACTCAGTTTGGATTAATAAAAGGAAATCAAAATCAGCGACTCGTTTTCAAACAAGGACACCACCACACAAGACAAGAGTCAGACATCATCCACCAAAACATAAACTGGTCATACTACACATAGGGTTGATTATGCAACACTACCTGCTACCCAAGAAGAGGCAGCGAGTAGATGGTCCTACAACACATGTGGTGCAAGTGAGGAGGACAGTGGTGATCGTGATGGTGAGAATGCGGACACGACTAGTGCAGGACCCCAGCCACAAGAGGGCACCATTCACACCCAGGGTGAGAAACAACCACCAGGACCCAAGGACCTGAGCCAGCTTTCAGATAGTGGTCCTGTGTGTATGCATACAGAATACAGTGACCAGTCAAGGTCATTCAACAAGAATTGGCGTGATCTGCACTCGTGGTTGTAGTACTCTGTGGCCCAAGATGCTGCATTCTGCTTCACATGTCGTCTTTTCAGTCACACACACTTCAGTAAAACTGAGAGGTTCTTCACCCATATAGACTTCCAGAACTGGAAGAAGGCGACCACATCACTGACGTCCCATGATAACTCTGCAGGACACAAGTTTGCCATGCAAGCTTGGGCAGAGTTTAAATAGCAGGAAACAAAGAGTGCAAGGATCCAACATGCTCTCGATGCTAAAACTGTGGAGGAAAACCAACATTACATAAATGCCGTGATAGATGCACTGCTCTACACAGCCTGCCAGAATAAAGCTCAGAGAGGTCACAGGGAAGGTCAGATAACAGGGGCAATTTCCTGGAACTTCTTGACATCATTTCCAGGTATGATGAAATCGTGAAGAAGCTGAATGGTCCTGGCAATGCCAAGTACACGCACCAAGATATCCAAAACGAACTGCTTGACATCATAGCTGGAATGATCAGGAAGGATATCAGAAAAGAGGTCATGGAGACTCTGGCTAAATGTGGTATTGACCATAATGCCTGCATTGGCTAGTGCTATGAGAGAGCTGCAGTCATGTCAGGGCACATCAGTGGCGTACAGGAGAGGTTCAGGAGAGAGGTGTCTCAGGCTATGTATGTCCACTGCTATGCACACAAGCTCAACCTTGTGCTAGTTGACTGTGTGCACAACGTCCAGGCTGCACCAGAGTTCTTTGTGACAATTCAGAAGCTGTACAAATTCTTCTCTAAATCAGTTGTGCATAAAGAATTTCTGAAGGTACAGAACGAGCTTGAACCCGTAACCATCACATACAGTTGAAGCGACTGTCAGATACAAGATGGACCTGTCAACATACTGCTTGTCTAGCTGTGAAAAGAACCCTCCCTGCCGTTGTGACAACCCTAAAGCATCTTTTGGAGGGGGGCAATGTCCACAGAGCCACTGAAGCAAAGGGCCTGTGCATCCTCCTAGATCAGCAGTTCGTAACCAGTCTAGTGGCCATAGAAAAACTACTGCTGATGACAAAACAGTTATCAGACCACCTCTAGTCACCTGACCTATAACTGGCCTCTGCAGAGGACCTAGTACAATCTGCCATCTCTGGTATCTCAGAAATAAGAACTGAAGCAGCATGGAAAGACTTGGAAGAATCTGCTGAGGATATATGTAAGAAAGTGGGAATACGCACTGAGATGGTGCATCAAGGTGGACAGCGATCTGCTCCCAGACACCTGAACAAATTCATAATCACATCTAGTACTGGCCAAAGAGATGAACCAACACCAGATGCCAAGAGACATAACTTCTATGCCATCATGGGCAGGATGCTCAACAAGCTGAATAGAACATTCTCCTCTGATGCCTGCAGTATTCTGATGGGTGCAACTACATTGAACCCCAAACACTCCACATTTCTGGACAAGCAAGCACTCTTAGAAATGGCAGCAAACTATGGTGTGGCAGAGGATGGCCTCGCAGTGGAGGTTCACCAGTTGAACTGGCTAATTGCCACGAAGAAAGACAAGGGGCAGGAAGTATCCACACCATTGGAGCTTGCAACCATGCTGGGGCCATACAAGGATACCTTCATGGATCTCCACAAACTTGTATGCATTGCTGTGACCCTGCCTGTCACTTCAGCTGCCTGTGAGAGAAGTTTCTCGTGTCTGAAGCTTCTTAAGGCATACTTGCGCAACAGCAGTGGTAACAACTGCACCAGCAACCTTGGTGTCATATCAGTAAACTGCAGGAGGGCAAAACAACTCGATATTGATACTGTTATAGACACATTTGCTGCCAATCACCAGAACAGGCGCATTGTTTTGAAGTAATATTGACTATAAACACAACACGATGAAAGATAGTTAGCCTGATAGTGACCTTACTTTTCCTCAGAGTGTATTATCTTCACATGGGATAATTCGTTTCTGCTATGTAAACTATGTCTTTATGTTATATTTATTTTGATTTGTAGCTTTACTCTTAATGGTATATTAAATGTTCAATCTAAGATGATCTTGATTTTCATTATTATTATGTATTACCTTCGGTGGAATTTAGGTGAGCTTCCTCTTTTACATGTACGCACATTTTCATAAATAGATTATTTCTAATTTGTAATAATGAATTATTAATCAGAGTGTGAGTTTCTAATGAAAACTGCATTGAAAACGCAGTTCAAAATAGCACACTTTTCTGAAATGTACCTTGGTATTTACATTATTATAATTTATTTACCATCTGTACTTCATATTGATGGCATTTTGGGAAGCCCCTCCACAGTTTACCTCAGTCTCCCCCCCCCTCCCAAACGAAAATATCCTGGCGCCATCACTGTGAAATGGAGACGGCTAGTACAGATAACTTTCGTGTAGCTTTGCGCGAAATTAATAGAAGAAGAATTACATTCTGGGCACTCGTTAAAATTTTTGGTAATGGAAGACTTCTTCGTTTATAATAGAAATATAAAAATCGCGGAACAATTATTATATAATTCATATAATTTAGTACATTATAATATGTTTATTACTAATTTGATATTTATTTGTTTTATTAATTTTTTTTTGTCAAACAACGGAAAGGGTTATCTACTCATAGCTATCTAAACTGAACTGTTAAGCAAGAAGGAAGGCTGCAAGCAAAAACCACTCTGTTAATTCTTAGGCTATATTTATCTGATCGGAAAACATGATTCAATCGTCGCATTCATACTTTCATCTATGCTTCCAATGTACGGAGTGCATTCCCGTGGAAACAGTCCTTGAATTATAAACCTTCTAATTCATAGCTCAAGGATGTTAAAAATTAAGATGAGCCTGCTCAACATTCTTAGTTTATAGTATTTCAGATGCTTCAGTTGCAGTAGTTATGTCATTAGGTGTGACAGTAGTTAGTCCAAAGACTTAAAATTTTAAAACACGTAGTTAGATCATTCTTGATAAACATATCCTATAACCCTATGTTGCTTTGATTTAACGCAGCAAAATCAACACAGTAGTCACTTATCCCTTTCCTATTTCTAACATATGTAATTCGAATATATAACAGTAGAGGGCGCTCAACCATACCGATGAGAATGGTGTGTACTGATAATCGAAAACTTGCATATATAGTGGGAGGAGTGTTTCAATGTCATGTGAGAAGTATTATAATAATACAGTAACGTCAAACAGTTTAGTCATATCTTTAATATATATATATATTTAATTTTCTTTATGCAAACTATAAAGGTTTACTGTATAATTAGCAAGACTTTAAAGTAAAGACCTTTGATTTTCATAAATGCCTTCAAAATGAAATGTGTAATTTTGAGAGTTGGTGAGAAATTGAGTAAAGCCTAAAGGTGAAAAACATGCAAATAAACCTTTTCCCAAGTATAATTATTAATAATTAAAATAATAGACCTTAGCTCATGAGTCATGATTTGATGTAATGATTTATAATTTTGAAGTGCTGAAATTAATAAAGGATTACCAGTACCAGTTCATTTTAGTTTTATACTAGTATGGTTTCTAGTTTTGTTAGTTAATGTATATTATGCTTTATAAGTAAGTTAAAATTTGAAGTTAGTTTTATTTCAAAATCATTATATTGTATATGGTTAAAAAAGCCAATAATAAATGCAGTAGTTTAAGTTTTTGTTGTTTGAATTAAGAACAAAAACGAAGATTATTGTATTCTTGTAGAGGCTTTCATGACTCTGAGTGCCTTATACAGTTTAAGATTTTCCACAAAAGGAATGCAGGAAGGGTATCACAGCATAATTAGGTTTGATGTTTTACTGGATATTGAGATAAAAATAAATTAACTTTTAGTTCCTAATTTTCAGAAAGCCAACTTTGAAGTTGTAGGACAAGATCTATCATTAGAAAATTAAGATAATTTGGTAAAAAGTGATATGGGACAGATTTGGGAACTAATAATTTAAAAAAAATTTGCTCTTGATTCCACAAGTAATTAATTGCATTTGGGGACTTACAAGAATTAAGTGCTGCTTTTTTTGTTTTTTTTACCTCTGAGTCTATAATATTCTTTATAATATATGAGTTTCTGAAAGCAAAAATTCAAGAGTGTTCATTATTGAGGAGAAGAAACTGTTATGACCCAGATATTCAATGTAGTAGAGATTTCATTGAGTACACGACTGTGGAAATTGTGCATTGATATCAGTAGTGTATCTTCATAAGGTAGTGAAAATGCAACTTAGACAAGTACAGAATCTTCTTCCAGACTCTGCTGCTATTTTTTTTGGCCTAAATACCCTGACAATTGATATAGGCATAAATTTTAATTATGTAATATTAGTGGTGGCACATATAAGATTAAGAGACTTGGAAAGGCTTAGCCTCTCTAAATAAATTGTCTCTTGCAAGGCATTCTTCTAACAAACTCAAACATTTCGATGTAGTATATGAAGAGATAGAAATAGAGAGAGTGAAAAGGGAGCATTCATAAATTGATCCTTCTTAACTATCCAACTACTTGCACATGACAGAATAGTCTATCGAAACATGAGACTTGCACACTGCTTCTGAAAACTTGATCATGACATTAAATTATTGGGCATTTGTAACTTGGATCAGTTGGTTACATTATTGAACTTTTTGGCTAGATGCCTTGAATTGACCTTCTACCTTGTGATAGTCCAAATGTTAGGTCTTACATGGAATTCTGTGTGTTTAATATTAAGTTTCCATCAGAGCACACTACCCGCTTAGAGCATAAATAAAAATCAACCTGGTGATGGTTATAGCCAATTAAATACAGTTTTATTACATTCTTATTTATGAATATTAAAATGTATTGTTTAATAAGTTTGGTAATCTCTTGCTTGTGATAAATTTGGTCATCTAAGAAAGGATATTTATTTTTTGGTAAAACTCTTGGGAAGAAAAACTTAAGTATCTTATTAAAGTTTATGTGGGAATTCAGTTGCATAAGGTCTCTTATTTTGTTGTGCTATATTTTTTAAGACAGTTGAATAAAAGGACATGAGTTTAATATTTAGAAAAGACTGGCTTCAGTTAAGAAAGTGGTATTTTGCTGATAGAGATTGAAATTTGGAATCATTTCCTATTGGCAGTAGTGGAATTTGGCTAGTTGTGGTATTTATACAAAATCTTAAATAAATTAAACATTTTGAAACAACAGTATACATTTCTGGCACACCATTGCATTTGATGTGCACATTTTTGTGACAGTCTCATGTTTACCAATTATTTTAAAGGTGTAATGGTTCACAGACTACAAAGTACTGCTGTGTACAAGCCAAGTGAAAAATTGTGCTGTGGCCTAGAATATATAAGTTGTGTTCTTAACTTATAATTCATGCATGTTCAAATTTTTCAGAATTAATAAAACACAACTTGTTTACACCTCTGTTATTTGATTAGGTCATGAAGTAGCTGCCAATCAATTTCACATTTAAAACATCCAACCTTACCATGTCATTAACCTGTGATACAGACAATGTTTCATCTAAATATTTTTATATAGTCTATCTATTTACTTGTTTTTTTTATTACTTTTTTGAAGATATCTTGAAAGTGTGTTTGCAATTTTAGGTTTGTTTATTTCAAAGTGAGAACTTAATTATGTCAGGAAAATCACTTCAAACGAGTGTTTGTTTCCAAGCAATAATCTAACTAAGTAGATAATTCAGTAATTATAGCTTGTATTTTTCAAGATGAGAAATTACACATTGTTGTAAAAATTCAGCACACTGTTGTATAAAACTGACATCTCATTAAAAAATACTCTATTTCAATTGTCAAACACATTTTCAGTCAAATATAAGAGACTAAGTAATTTCAAAAAAGTGGTTGGAAAATACAGATGACGTACCTATATAAAAAAAAAAATTGAACACAAAAATATGACGATTCTATTCAAGTAAAGAAAACTTAGAGCAAATGAACAATTTGGACATTGTTCAAAAAATTTTGAATATTTGTAAAAATTAGAGAAATTTTACTTGTTGATTCTACTAGTGATAAACTGTGCTATTATATATTGTAGTATGGGTAATAATCTTTGTTATTATATATGATATATCCTTTAATAGTATATAAAGATTAGTTTATGTAATGTAGAATTTAATAAGTAAATCAATAAAAACATCTAATGTACAACTATAATTTTTTTTTCTGATGAGACATTGACATGAATCCATTTAACCTTTTTAAGTCTCTTTAATAGACATAGTCACTTGAACAAATCTTGTAAGTAACAAGTTACCATGAAAATATTTGTTGCTATAACTTTTAATGTAGTAAATGTATCTTTTACAAAACTATAAGTTATGAGTAAATGTTAAAAGTCTTAATATGCAAAAAATCAGATTTGTAAATTGTTTTCACTGAAACTTTGTCTGTGAATTTATAGAGTCAATAGTTTGACTAATCTGAATGTAAGGTAATTTTCATGTTAAGTTTAAAAATACTGTTATCATTTTACAGTTTTCATATTCACCTCCTAAATGAATGTCAAAAGTTTTTCTAGTAAAGCTTTATATATTATCTGTAATTATTTTACCGTAATGCTTTACAAACTTGGTCCATGTGATTGACCCTGTAATCACCACAGAAAATAGAAAG
Source organism: Tachypleus tridentatus (assembly GCF_004210375.1). Classification (NCBI taxonomy): domain Eukaryota; kingdom Metazoa; phylum Arthropoda; class Merostomata; order Xiphosura; family Limulidae; genus Tachypleus; species Tachypleus tridentatus. The sequence continues at coordinate 45,192,600 of NC_134830.1, forward strand.
TTAATCTAGATTACCTTTTCTTTTCTCGGATGACAGAAGATTATATGGCAATTACAGTTATTTACCCTGAAACATTCAGTCCTCTATGCTATTTACAAATATTTTAATTTACTTTTATTGTTTTCTTGTTCTTTGTGCTATGTTTAAGTAAAAATTATATGTAAAAAAGTTAAATCACAACTGATACATATGAGTCTGTATTCTGTTTTTGGTTTACTTAAGTGGAAACTTTCTTGACAAGACGTAATGCAAGACATAAAGGTTATGTATTCAGAGGATTGTTTGCTTCTGTAAGACATACGTCAGTGTTTCATCTTGTATTTTTGTCTGTGATAGTTTTGGTGATAATTATTGGGATATGACCAGACAGTTTCTTGTTCTTTTATTATTTGTTCTTTTTTTTTTGCATTTTAGAACCAGTTAAATCTTCAGTATGCTGCTTTAGTTACAAAAAGAGTTTGATGGCTGAGTTTCTTACTTAGAATAAGTATTTTGAACAATATTTATTGTTCTGGTTATACAGTAAATGCCATATTTGGATAGATTTTAGCATTTTTTGGTTAGTTTTGCTGAGGCCACTGGTTGTAGATATTTCAGTTTAAACCCCTTGGTGTGGATTCCTGTACGTGCTGAGGGGACCTCCCAGGGAAGTTTCTGCTCTTTCAGTTTACCTTCTCTGGGATCTAAACATCCATCCACGTGTTTGCCGTGCGTGGCGACCCATGAAAGGGAGGAGAGGATCCTGGTGGTTGAGGGGTCCAACCCTAACACTCCACTTTGACCTTGAATTCCTGTAGACGGGCAGCCTCTTGGTGGCCCCTTCCTTGGGTCAGTCGGCTGGTCCACTTGGGCTAGAGTCAACCAAGTACCAGTGTTGGAAGTTCTCAATGGGTGTTGTGGACATTGTGTATGATGCTGGTGTTTGGGTACAGTGCTCACGAAACCCTGGCGTTGCTGCAATGTCATTGCATGACATTGTAGTGCGTCCCCTCATAGGGCTTCATGGTGGGTGGGGTTAGTGGGTATCGAAATTTTCCTTTTTTCCTGTAGATCCTCCAACAAAAAATTTAAATAAAATAGTGAAAAACAGTTAATAGGTAAATTACCACGTCTTTTACTCTGAGCAGCAATCTTCAACATCTGTAACATCTGTACCCCATTTTCTTATATTACATTCTCTTTCACAAAAACCTTTAGGGCAAATGTCCCCCTTTTTTATTCAGAAGGGACTAGAGGGACTTGCTGGCTCTCCAAAGTCAGTAAAGAAGCTTTGATCTGGAGACATATTGGTTGAAACATCCACATCCCAACACAGTGAACTACTCTTGAATTCAAAGGCAATTGGGGATATACCTATTGAGGTTACCCCTCATGATACCTTGAATTCATCACGAGGAGTTATTGTTGAGAGGGATTTGAAGAATGTCCCCGAGTCAAAGATTCTCCCTGGTCTCTCCACTCAAGGTGTTTCTGCAGTGAGGCGCATCTCCACTCGCAAAGACGGAGTTACACTGATGACAAATATCCTAGTTTTGACATTTACATCACCATGTGCACCTGCCACCATCAAGACAGGTTATCTAATTTGCAGCGTACATTCCAAACCCTCTTCGATGTTTCCAATGTCAGAGGTTTGGCCACTCAAAACGTCCTGTCGTGGTTTCCTGACATGTGCTCGTTGTGGTGGCAAGGGCCACGATGCCTATGAGTGTCACACGGACCCACATTGTGTCAACTGCAATGCTTCCCACCTTTCCTACTTTCGTTCTTGCCCAAAATAGTTGGAGGAAAAAGAGGTGCAGCGTTTGAAAACGACTCATAACACTAGTTATCCTGAGGCTCGGGAATTGCTGTTCGCCACTCCATCTCGGACATATGCTGTTGCACTTCATTCTACAACTACAGTGGGAGTGCACACAGATCTCTCTGTGCCTCCAAGAGAATTATTTTCAAAACAAATGAAAAGTCTTTTGACCTCCATGGTTAAAAAGGTTGATGAATCGATTTCTACACCCATCTCTGTTCCTCCCATACATTCCAACAAATTTCAAGATCCACATCCTTTGGTTTCAAGTACAGTAATTTCTTCTGCTACATCTTTTTCTCCCACCCCACGATGCAAAACAATCATTCGTTCGCGTCTTCAGTCACTGGAATCTCCTTCCAACAACAAAGACCTGCCCAATCGACCCAGGGCAGGATCCATGGAGGTCGATAGACCTCCTCTGAATAAGGACAGTAAGGAAAAAAGACGTGGTTGTAAACAGAAGGGTTCTCCAACCACTTCACCTACCCGTCATTAAAAATGGCCACCTTGATACAATGGAACTGTCGAGGGTACATTCTAATCTGGATGATATTAAAACACTGATTGCTTCCTACCATCCTGTTTGTCTTTCCTTACAAGAAACATTTCTCAAACCTGCTGATACAGTCACCATTCGGCAGTTTTCTCTGTACAGAAATGACAGGCTGTGTGATGGACGAGTACATGGAGGGATGGCACTATTGGTTGATCAGCATGTGCCCATCATGTCTTTGTCACTCAACACACCCTTGGAGGCCGTAGCCATCTGTGTTTCCTTGGGTCATACCATCATTGTTTGTTCTCTCTACCTGTCCCCTGGAGAGACATATGATCAATCAGACCTTGATGCTCCTGTTGAACAGTTGCCGTCTCCCTTTCTAATCCTGGGGGGACTTTAATGGACATCATCTCCTCTGGGGAAGTGGTGTTATTGATAGGAGGGTCGCTCTGTAGAGCATATGCTCTCTGATCACAATCTTTCTCTTTTCAAAACTGGTTCTTCCACTTATTTTCACGCACCTAGTCAGTCCTTTACCGCTATTGATCTCTCGGTTTGCTCCCCTTCACTATTTTCCCATTTTTCATGGAGGGTTGACAATAATCCACTAGGCAGTAATCATTTTCCTTTTCTTTTGAGAGAGACTGGCCATGGTTGATGCCACCCTACCCACGTGCCCTGGTGGAAACTGGATCAGGCTGACTGGTCCACTTTCACTGCTCTCGCAGAACTTGATCCTGCCATCATGAATCAGCCATCAATAGAAGACTGTGTGGCAGCGGTAACTGACTGTATTATACAAGCAGCTGCTCAGTGTATTCCTAAAACCTCGACACATTTTCAACGATACTTTCATTCATGGTGGAATCCTGCTTACCACTTGGTGTGGAAGGCTCAAAAACAGGCCTGGGATATTTTCCATAGATATCCCACACTTTTGGCCCGTGCACATGCTAGGTGGGTAAGACATCAAAGCCAGAAGGATTCTTGGATTAAGTTCACAACTAGCATATCTTCTACCACCAGTTCCAAGGTCATAAGGGTCAGGATTTGAAAGGTCAGTGTGCACTACAATTCTGTCCCCCTCTCCATCTTACTCTCTGCTGGCCAAGAGGTAGCTGATGTCCGGAGCATCGCCGATATTCTAGGTGAAAGCTTTTGCCGTGTATCTAGCATTTCGGCTTGTTCCTCCACCTTCTTGGCCATCAAGACTCAGGCAGAGCATTCACCTCTTTCCTTTCGAACTGACTGTCTTTTTGACTATAATTGCCCCTTTACACTGGTGGAACTGAAAATGGCTCTTCATCGGTCTGGCAGTACATCTGTTGGAGCTGATGATGTACACTATGACATGCTGCGCTATCTTTCTCCTGCTTCTCTTGATATTCTTCCAATTGGTTTTAACTGGATCTGGCAGGAGAATGTTTTTCCTGATGCTGGACGCCAGGCTATTATCTTACCTTTCTCTAAACCTGGGAAAGATCCTAAGATTCCTTCAAACTACCATCCAATTGCTTTGACGAGCTGTCTCTGTAAGACCTTAGAGAGGATGGTCAATGCTCGTCTTGTTTGGTTCTTTGAATCAAACAACCTCCTCTCACCCACCCAGTGTGGGTTCCGACAACAACATTCCACCACGGACCACCTAATTCAACTTGAAACATCAATCAGAGAAGCCTTTCTCAAATGGCAACATCTTGTTTCAATATTCTTTGACATTGAGAAGGCTTATGACACAACATGGAGGTATGGCATTTTGCGAGACCTCCATATATATGGGTTATTTTTTAATGAACAGGAGATTTCAAGTTCGTGTGGGTTTGACACTTTCCCGTTCTTTTATACAGGAACCTGGGGTACCTCAGGGCTGTGTTTTCAGTGTCACACATTTCAATATAAAGATAAATGCCATCACTAAACAACTCCTTCTCACTGTTGCAAATAGGCTCTATCTTGACGACTTTCACATCTCGTGTGAGTCATCGAACATGAGATATATTGAGAGGCAACTACAAACTGCCCTCAGTTATGTACTGAAGTGGACTACGGTTAACGGCTTTAATTTTTCTCTCTCTAAAACCATTTGCATGCACTTTTGTCGCCAACAGGGTATTCACCCTGATCCTGAACTCCGTATCTGTGAAGTTTTGCTGCCAGTGGTCCCAGAGATTAAGTTCTTGGGGCTTATCTTTGACCATAAGCTAACCTTTATATCACACTTAAAGCAACTATGGGCCAAATGCACAAGAGCATTGGGCTTCCTCCATGTCCTCTCTACCACCAGTTGGGAAGTAGATTGTTGTTCTATGTTAAAGATATATCGTGCTCTTATTTGTTCAAAACTCAATTATGGATCAATGGTCTATGGCTGACCATAGACAGGTCAGTTGTACTGTACTGAACCTTTGGCCTTAAAGATGCTGGACCCCATTCATCATCTAGGACTTTGACTCTGCACTGGGGCTTTCTGCACCTCCCCAGTTCAGAGCTTATACATAGAATCTCACGAACTTTCTCTGCACCTTTGCTGTTTGCAACTGTCTTTACTGTATTCTTTGATATTTTGTTCCTTACCAAAGCATCCCACTTGGGGATGTGTTTTCCTTTCTCAGTGGGCCTTTTTCAAAACAGATGATCTGCCATTGCTCCTTTTGGCCTTCGCACCCTGGCACAATTGGATGAATTGGGTCTGTCCTTGGATAACATTGCAGAATCCACTGGTCAGCCCATCCCGCCATGGCTTATTATGACCTTTCTTTAAGTCATCTGAAAAAGGCAGATACTCCTGATTGGAAGTACTGTCTTTTATTTACTGAACATCTTTTGCACAATCATTCCATTCCAATTTACATGGATGATTCCAAATCAGGTAATTCTGTGGGCTCTGCCATGGTTTGTTGTGGTTACGTGGTTGTGTGCAGAATACCCTCTATAGCTTCTGTGTTTACTGCTGAAATGTACGCCATATCTCTTGCCCTGCAACATATTGAATTTGAGCTGTACTCCAACTGCACTATTTATACTGACTCCCTTAGTTCTCTGCTGGTCTTGGAATCACTTCACGTTGGCTCACATCCTGTTCTCACTGATATTCAAAACCGACTGGCCCATTTCTCATTAACATATACTTCTATCCAGTTTTTCTGGATACCAGGCCATGTTGGTATTCACAGGCACAGCAGCTAAATCTATCTGCTCTGGCACTATCACCACTGTGCCTATTCTGTACATGGGCTATGGTCCTGTATTCAAGGCTCGGCTCCTTGCCAGCTGGCAGTCCACTTGGAGTGAGCAACGTGACAACAAGCTTTTTCAAATAAAACCCTATATTGGGCATTGGCCATCTAGCTTCCGTAAGGTTCGGAAGGAGGAAGTTGTTCTAACTAGACTACGCATTGGTCACAGTTTTTTAATCATTTTCTTTTCTACACCAGTGTGTAGTTTGTGTAACACTCAAATCACTGTAAGCCACATTTTACTTTCTTGCCATCGTTACAACTCTCAACAACGGCACTATTTTAAACATGTTCTGTCCCAGGGTTTGTCTGTAACATTGGACAGTGTTATTGGTGATGGTGACACTGTCCATCTTGATAAAGCTTTTAGTTTTTTAATGGCCATTAATCTTTTTAACCTCATTTAAGTGTTTGATATTTATTAATTACACCTTTTTAATTGTGGTTCCCTTATTAGAGTCTTAATCTCTCTAGTTCAATTTGACATTGGAAAATGGCCAGAACATTAAATAACCCGACATCAGGACTGGAAAGGTCCAACTTCAGGTGACTAACGCTGCTGTTTGAACTGTCCGTTTGAACTACCCTTTAGTCATCCTGGGAAGTTGTTATTACAGTTTTGCTGCATGTTTTTTAACACTTTTATTACTTCATCTTTTGGTACTGGCCATAATGACACATAACCCGGAACCAGGACTGGAAAGACCAACTTCAGGTGACTGACGGTGGTTCTTGTACTTACCTGTTAATCTTTCTGGCAGGTTATGATCATTACCATTCTGCTACAGGAAGTCCTTTACAACTTTGTAGACTGGATGTCAACATTGGTTTTATGCAATTTTCTGTTTTTAATTGCTGTTTTGTTTTCACTTTTGTTTCCTTTTACGAATTTTACTACATCTACTTTACTTTTACCTTTTTACAGGACATTTGACTAATTTTTATTATGATTTTGCTATATGTCTTTTAACACTTTTCTTATTTTACCTTTTGATAATGGCTGTTATGACAACATAACCTGCATTTTCTGTTTTTCAATGATGTTTTGTTTTACCTTTATTTCCTTTTGTGTATTTTACTACATTTAATTTATTTTTACTTTGTTACTGGACATTTGGTGCAGATAGCCTAGCTGCTTTGTGCCATAAAACACTAAATCAATCAATCAGTTAATTCAGTTTAAATTTCAGAAAGAGGTATTGTGTAATTTCTGGATTCTTAACTCCTTATTTTATATAAAAAATTTCAGGTTTTCCTGTCATGGAAGAAAATCCACCAAATGATCTTCAGTTTGGGAAATACCACAAATTAGCTGCTGAGTATTCTAAGGTAAGAGAATGTGTGATATATTTCTGTTCCTTCCATTCAGGACTGCAGAAAAACAGATGCACAAAATTTGACCTAAAGTTTACACTAAATGTCACAATTGTTAATACCCCATTTATATGTAAAAACAGCTGGTTTGGGTTGAGAAAATTTGTATGTAGAAGAGCAAACAACGTTTCGACCATGTTCTCTCTTCTACATAAAAATTTGCTCAACCCAAACCAGCCATTTTAACATATATTTTTCTCTACAAGTGGGTTTTCTGGTCATCACTGGTTAATGCCCCATTGCTCCTTCTGTCAAAGCATATTATTCTCAACTTTATCTTACCATATCTTCTTTCCTCTTTTTTAAAGCCTGTTGGAAGTTTGTTGTATTTGATAAGCTTTAGCTTATTTAAGGATAAAATAAGTCAAATAAATGTTCAATATTTATGGTATGGTGAAAGCATCTATTTTGATTCTACTAATATTTTTTGTTTTGTGTTTAAACATGGCAGAAATTTAGTTTTAAAGAAAAGAACCTCTCCTCAACTATGGTGTTCAGAGATAATGATATCTCCATTTGCTCTGCTCTTGAAGTATTACATTCAGTGGCAGTGATCCATCATTTAAGGTGAGCTTTAAAATGGAATTTGTAGATTAAAAAAAATTATTAGAAATTGTTGGGGTAGAGACAGAGTTGAAGAAGCAGAGGGAAAGACAAAGAAGAAGGTTCAGGCTGGTTTTCCAGAAATTGACAGCTTTTGACTCCTTGAGAGCCCTTATGCAGGGTTGCATATTGGTGAGGATCTATAAATCCAATTCCTAAATATTTATTGTGGGAGAAAATGGGAGTAATTTAAGAAAACCCACTTTTACAGGATAGGTACCAACTTGTCTTCCTGTTTTGTGCTGTAAAACAGAAGTAATGATTAATTATTCAAAAAAAGAAAAGAAAAAATAGTTGAAATGATGATGTCTGCATGTTTTATGATAAACATTGTAAGGGGATAATGTTTTGTGTGGTACAGGTGAAGTGGTGTACAAGGCAGAAGTGAGACTATTTCTTATCACTCCATTTTTTTACAATGTTTTTTGGCCAGTGTGTCAAGCCTATTCTTAAGTAGTAGTAATTTATTGCTTTGTGTAAATTGCTGACTGTTGTATATATTAGAATCCTTAGGGCTAATCTTAATACTCTATTCTCTTGATATTGTCTTTTTATTGTTCTGACATATTTACGGTGATCCGACAGACGTATTCAATAATTGGACAAATATAAACTTCAACTCTTCAGTTAAACATGATAGACTTGGTTTACAAAGTTCCACCATCCAAAAGTGGTGTGGTAAAAGTATAGAAAATAACATGAAATATAAAGTTTTACTTGAAACAAATGTTTGAAATGTTATTTAGGAGGTTTTAAAGTTTATGCAAGTAATATTTCAGATTTTTGGGAGGAAGAATAGTTTTTAATTATAACATAAAATCATTTTGCACTCAGATTAGTAATGAAACAGATTCTATTTTCACAAATAAATCTTCAGTAAAAGATATTTCATTAAAACATCTGACTTTTGTATACAAAATACTTGTAATCATTATTAAAACTATACCAAGTTTTGTGAAGATACACATGCTGTATCAAAAGTTATAGTGCAAATACTTAACATGTGCAAACATGTAGAAGAACTTGTGTATATTATATTGAGCCCAGAGTTAAAGGGTTAATGAATTAGAATTTCCAGTTATTACTGTTTTTGGTTATTCCAACTGTCTAAGTAAATGAAATCTTTCTGCTATGATTTCTCATTAATTTTTAGAACTTCAAGTTTGTTCAGTTTCAAGTCTTCTTGGCTTTGTGATTAAGGTGGTTGGTTCATAATTCAAAGGTTTTGGGTTTGATTCCCATTGTCACCAACCAGATTCAATCTTTTAGCCATGGAGATAATTCTTTGTTTTTGAATTATGGCAAAGCTACTAGAGCTATCTTTTTACATCCATAATTTTTAACACTAAGCAGAGGGAAGGCAGTATATGGGCAGTAACTACCACAAACTTAGTGGTTAATTGTTTAAACCCAAATAATCGAATTGGCCATGAATGACTATAACTCCTTCTATCAGTACAGTTGCAAGTAACGGTATGCATGTAGTGTTCTTACACACCACTCACAAATGTTTGTTGGTTACAAAACTATACACTTAGAGACTTGCTTGTATTAATCTTGTTGAACTGAAGGTAGTGTAGCTTCAACATAATATATTTTTTACTTATTAAAAGCTATAAATATAACTAGTATTACACTGGGTAAGATTGCTTTAATAAAAAAGTTATGGCAAATTTTTATTCAGGCAAAAAAAAAATTGATTGCTGAATAATTTTCTCATTTAACTAGACAAGAACTAATTACAGTCGAACCATATGTAACATCAGTTAAGTTGTTAACCTACTTAAATGAGTAGGACTCCTGTTTAATCATGACTAGGCCTAATTAGGTAGAAAACTGAAATTGAGAAAACAAGTTTGGCCATCATATGCACCATTTAAATACTGCTCAGTATAGTAACTTTTAGTTTGTTAATTACTCACCACCCTTGTGTGTTTCTGCATCTTGTTCTAGTCTGGACTGTGAAATGTATACTTGTTAATCATATTAATGTGTTGTTTATAAAGTTTCACCTGAACCAACTTTTCATTTTGTAGTAATTTGTACTATGTTTATTTTGCTAATATTAGAATCAATATATTTTCACTGAGTTATATATAACCTCATATACTGTGACAAGAATATTTACTAGTTTATCTCTTGAAATCTAAAGACGGTTATTTTTAATGAAGAATTAGCTTATTTAGTTTTCATAGAGTATTCATGTTGCAATGTGTAGAGAGAAACCCAAAAAATTTTATTATTTGTATCTTCAGCTTGTTACAGATTTTCTACTTCAAGTTTCATGTACAACAGTTTAGATTTAAAAAATAGCTTAATACTAAATTATTGTACCTGAAGATGTCTATCATATTAATCAAAGGGCAGTTTAAAAACAAGGTGGAAGCAAGAAGGCTATTCTCATTTAAGAATAATAAAGATTAGTTGAATTTAATTGATTAATGAGTTTGACTGTTAAATAATTATAAAATTCTACTAATTATCCAGGCCTTTCCCAGTTCTAGAATTAATAAGAATTTTAATACTGATGATCCTAAGAAGAAAGCACAAATTCTTAACAATGGATACCTGAAACACTATAAAGATAAATACAAAAATAAATGAATTACATACATGCAGCCATATTCTTGTATGTCAGAAATCTCTCTGAAAACATACAAAGGATATGAAAACAGCATTAATTAATAGAATATACAGAACCTACAACACAATGAGATCACAGTTAGTACACACCACAAAAGAGAAGAAAAACACCATTTTCAACACTCCTTGTTTGTGTAGGTTCAAATACAGTGAAAAAAAGAGAGACCGAGAAAATTTAAAATTCAAGAACATAATGGACATACAAGACTTAGTAATACCGATCTGTCTGCAAAAAGACCATTGTGCCAGAGGAGATGACTGAATAACAAAATGCATTAATAGTAAACTAATAGATATGAACTACATATGAGAAAAAGAAAGATATTTGCCTTCTACAAACACCTAAGGTGATAACAAACACACTTGGTCACCCTAGGTAAGAAATTGGCAAAACTAGGATACCCTGTGTTGAAAATGTTCCAATAATCACTTGATTAGAGTTATTTTGGGGTATTCTCCAGCTTTATATCAATAAGACCTGTGGCTAACTTGTCAGGATTTCCCTGAAGATGACAGTATATTAGCAGCTGAAATGTGGGATGAGAAACTAATTAGTAGTTACTGTATAGTTATACATATAAAAATAGTAATAGTATAAAAACAATACATGTAAGTGTATATAATAAGAAAAAATAAGTCAGTTACTTGTTGTTAATTAGGCTTGGATGATCATAAGCCATTTTTTGTATTGGAGTCTTGCAAAGCGAGATACGATTACCATGTGGAGTTATTTAAAAGGCACTTGTAGTGAAGAAATTTATTTATTAAGTTGGTTCGTCTTAAGCAAATAAAATCAGCTGGTAATAATAAGTAAATGTAGCTAAAGCTATGAAAATAAACCAGTTGTTTTCATTGAATTTCAATGGTTGTATTTTACAGATACCATAGTTTAATGAGTTAAGTAAATAAAATATTTTTGCATTAACATAAATAATGTTAAGAATTAACAGAATATTATGAAACATTGAAATTACTTTTTTTTCTTTTTAGCTCAAAGCTCAAGCTACTGTACTGAAGAAGGCAGTTGGTGAAGAGCAAACAAAAAATTTGGAAGTGAAGGTATGGCAAGTAATGCTGTGTACTTTTACTGCCATAGTTGAGGAAATATCTTGCATTTAATGCACTTTTAACTCTTGTGAAGTTAAGCAGCTTGTTCATTTATAGTCCAATTTTTCTGCGTAACTGTTATAATCTGTTTACTAAATGATATAACTTTTTTAAAATGTACTAAGAAGCTCTACTTTTCTTTGTTTAGATTTGTACTGTAAGCTTTTCCAGTATTTAGAATATGTAAGGGAAGCAATAAATTCTTAAATATGCAACATTTGTCAGAAACAAACCCAATCTAATTCTGTTTACATATTTGGATGTTTCAGTAATTTATGGTGCACATTGTTAACAAAACATTTATTGTAACCTTGTGTTACAACTGCATTTTTTTTTTCATACTTCTGGTATGCAACTTTTAGAAGAGTTGTTTAATTACTGAGCTAATTGTGTGCATTATTTTAGTGAGTTAGATTTTTTGTGTATGTTACATTTCAATGATAATTGTATACAATGTAATTGTGTAACACTACATTAAAATACATTATTTATAGTTTTATATAAATATTTTTTGACTGGTGGTTATATGATTTAGCATAAACTAGTTCTTTTCAGTTTTACAGTATCATTAAAATTTCATTAAGGCATATTCTACTTCTTTATTGCTTATCAAAAAAAAAGAAACCTGGTTATTGCTTTTGTTGAACTTCAATGTGAATTTACCTAAAATTGAAAATTTTAAGAGACTTCTTAATCTTTGTGAAAAAAATCTTCCTGAGTAAGTGCGGAAGTAATTCTTGTAGACTTATGAGCCCCATTTTTTGTCAATAAAATTATTGTGATAAGTTTACATCTATGAACTTACATCTTCTGGGACACATAGCAAATTATTATTATATACATTATTATTATAAGTAGAGCTGAGTAATTGATTTGATTAATTGATGAAATTGAATACCAGTGGACATTGATTACAGTGATTAGTGTTATGTAAAATAGCAAACTAATCAAAATAACTGTTTCTAATTATTGCTGTTTATTATTATTCTCACTACCCATGCAACCAAAATGTTGCAGGTATGATTTATTTTCAATAAATTCAAGGTTGTTCAGGTCAGTTGATTAGTGTAACGACTCATGAAAATAATCAGTTAACTGAAGTTAATGTTTTTGATTACTACAGTACTTTTTATTAATTTGACTATGTAAGTTTCATGTAAGAATAATTGATTAGTTACATGTTATCACTTGATGACCCAATAAGGGATTAGCAATTCCCCTAATCACACAGCTCTGATCATAATCTATTCATCTATTAAACTACAACTAGTTTAAGATTTTTAAACCTAAGCATAGAATACACATTTTTATATATCATTATATACAAAAAATAATAAATTGTATGAGGCATATTTTGTATAATTCTTCTAAATTATGTGAAGAATCTTAACCCCCAGTCAGAAAATACAAATTCTCATAAAGATGTTTGTTCTTCCATTAATCCCATAAAATTGACTTTGATTAATTTCTCTCTCTCTTTTTTTTAATAGCAAAAATGGAAACATTATTGATAAGAAAACAAAAAACAATGCTTAATATTTACAGGCTATGTGCAATCAAAAACAAAAATGTATCATTAAATATAAGAAAATAAAGAATTACCTCTAGAACTGATTCTAAGCTTTTAAAAATAAGCCAGTTATATATATATATATATGTAGACTCATAGCTCATAAAACAAGAACAAATTTATACACAAGTTTTCTATTGGCATGGACGTCTTGAACAACATAATTAACATAAGAGGCTAAGAGCTTGTAGATGTGAGTAAACAGCTTGTCTTATACCTGAGGGTCGATTTTGACTTAAAAATTAGTTTATTTTTTATGGGTAATAAATTTATTCATACATGTAAGAAAAAGAAACATCAGTTATTTACTTTTTAATAACAGGAGCAGTTGAAAGCCAAAGAACAGGCTATTCGTAAGCTGGAGCAAGAAATAGAATGTTTAAATTTCCGAAACTTGCAATTAACTAAGCGTGTTGCTGTGTTACAGAAAGATCTTGATGTAAAAGTAGAAAAGCCAAAACAGAAGGTAAGATTGTTTCCATATCTAGTTTTCACTGAAAGAAACTAGCTTGGGAAATGTGTTCTTTTGGTTATACTACAATTTGTATGTCCTATATGTTTGATATGGTGGTTATTTTCAAGTAACATAATGTTTGTATATCTCATCCTAAGACATTTCAAATGCAAGTTAAAGTGAAAAGATGCTTTCTTCATTTTAAGTGATTGACTTACTGTGAGCTATATTGAAAAGTTGAATTTTCTGTATTCTATCACTGAATCACTATGGCATCCTTAACAATGGGACGAGACAAACTGTACAGTTATGTGAAAGTGTAAAGATGAAACAAAATTAATGAAAGAAGGAAGTCTATATAGTGAAATATAAATACATGTAATTTGATGATATAAACAGTGTGTATAGGTCTGTTTGTTGCATATTATAATTTATCTGAGATGAGTCTCTGATTAGTTATGGAGTACAATTTGAAATAGTCAGAAATGTTAACTTAATGGAATGTCAATGTATATCAAATTTCTGATGTTTGACAACAAGATTGATACACACAGTTTTCTTTCTCAACACATGTGTTTTAATTACTACTTACTACAAATAATGACTTTTATACAAAAGTTTTACACATGTACAAACAATATCTTCATCCAATCTTGAGCTGAATTTTTTATTGATGGTTCACAGAGAGCAAATTAATTCTATGTTGATAAACAGGTACGCTTCTCTTGATGGGAAGCTAGCTTGTTTCCTCGCTGGACACGTACAAGTTTTTCACCAATGAAAATATCTAATGTTCTCACAGAAATACTAACATCTAAAATCAATTCTCTGAAGTTAAACAGTTTGTAATGTTTAAAATATGTAAACATTTCTGGTCAAATATCTGTAGTTTTCCTATTAACAAGTGTTTATGACAATTATAACTTCCAAGGTTTTCAGTATACTGACTGTAGCAAACTAACAATATTATTAAACTGTCTCTCTGCATGTTGCATTGGTTACCTTTTATAAGCTTGAGAAGAGATTTTCTAGAAATTTCAGCTAAAGCAACAATACTGATATTGTACATACACACATCGTACACTGTTGATTCTTGTGCTTGAGAATCTTCTACAAATTTAGAGAACAGGTGGGACTTTCTCAGTTTGCTTTTTTCATTTTATTTTCAATGGAGCAGTAAATACTGTATCACCAATGTCATTGGTTTGTAGATAATTTTTGTACTCTTATCTGGCATAATCAGCTGCTAGGTTCAGTAGAAAGGAGTAGAAGATGGCAGTAAATGGCTCTACAAAGTCAGTAAGGTTTAGGAATCATATTAGTCCTGTGTCAGGTACAATACATATGTTGAGAGGTCTGAGAAAATTTTGTGTGTGATCACATACGTACAAGTAGTTTTATTCTGATGATATAAAATAGCTCATTCTACTTAACAAAAGAATGTTAGAAATACTGTAATTATCTTTGAAAGCATAATTAAATTATGCAGTATTTTATGCAACAGCTTAGTAAATACTAATTGTGTAAAGTTAATTTCCCTGATTAGTGTCAGTGTTCTATAGCAGGGATTGCCAAACTTTTTTCACAGGGGGCCAGATTACTTGGAAAATGAGAAGTGTGGGCCACATGATCATTATGTTCAATACTCATAAGCTAGAATAAAAGCTCTCTGTAGAAGACTTAACACTAAGTTTAGGATGTCACATTAGCCATGTGGAAGTAGCATGCAATACACACATATAATAAAAAAACAAAAAGAAATACAACCAACATTTTTATTTACCAAAAGGTTATCAAAGAAGGTGACATTAGCAAAAACAATTGCCACATCGCACACAGTGAGTACATATCTGAATTTCACTAAGCTGCAAAAAAGTTAGTGAGATTTATGAAATTGGTGTTTGGCTTTCAAAATATCTTCAGTGTTTGGTTTTGAATTGCTGCATCCAATCATTAGAATTGCTTTCAAATGTTCATCAGGCAACCTTGATCGATGAACATCTTCAATGTTTGGTTTTGAATTGCTGCATCCAATCATTAGAATTGCTTTCAAATGCTCATCAGTCACACTTGATCAATGTACTAACTTCACATACTTCATTTTTGAAAATGCTTGTTCACAGACGTAAGTTGTTCTGAACACTGATGCCATACCAGATGCTAATTGCTTCAGCTTTGGAAAATCACCTTCAGGTATGCAACTGTAAAATTCAATAAGTTGCCCCTCTCTGTGTTTTGCTTTCAACAAGTCATTTCTTTGCAAATTGATGACCTCCAGCTGAAGTTCCACTGGCACGTCATCAATGACACAATCAAAAGGATTCTGAAAAAGGAGAATGTCACTTTCGATTCTGTCGAGATCCAAAAATCTCTCTAAAAATGCTTATTTAAATCACCAATAATTTTTTTCTGAAACTCCAGGTTGACATCTTCTGTGATTCCAGCATGAAACTCATTGAAACACTGAAAATGAGAGAGGTTTCCTCCTTCCAAATATGCTTCAAACAATGACAGCTTTCTCCAAAATCCTTTAATGATTCTATAGAGATCACAGACAAGGTTATTCTTCCCCTGAAGTTTAAAGTTCAATTCATTCATGTGGGATGTGATGCCAACCAAAAATGACAACTTTGAAAACCAGGTTGGATCCGACAGAAGTGCATTGGCTCTGTATTTCTCGATAAGAAATATATCTATTTCTTTTCTCAGCTTATAAAAACGAGACAAGACTTTACCTCAGCTGAGCCACCTTACCACTGTGTGATAAGGCAAGTCACAGAAATCCAAATCAATTTCTTCAAGAAATGCCTTGAACTGGCGATGATTAAGTACATGACCCCGAATGAAGTTCACTGCAGAAATGACTGGTTTCAGTATGCAAGAAATATCTAAGTCTTTTCCACAGACTGCTTGCTAATGTATGATGCAGTGAGCACTTGAGAGTTAATCTTCCAACTGTTTCCTGATCAGCCCCACCAGACCCTTCTTTACTTCAGCCATGTTTTTTCCTCCATCATCTGTTACCCCTCTAAACTGATTCCACTGAAGGTTATAGTCTTGCAAAGTTTTATACATTTCCATGAAAATGTTTTCTCCAGTTGTTCTTTCATGCATGCTACAAACTGATGCCAACTCTTTCATGATCTGAAAGTCCAAATTAACTCCACGAATGAACACAAAAAGTTGTGACATATTTGAGAGATCAGTAGACTCATCCAGTGCCAGAGAATACCATAGGTAGTTTCTAGCTTTTTGGTGTATCTGTAATGCAATGTTCTCTCCAAGTTCTTCTGCTCTCCATACAACTGAAGTTGCTGAAAGGCTGATACTTTCAAAGAAATTGTCTTTTCCAGGACATAGCTCATTTGCTCTTCCATAATACATTCTTTGATGAAGTTGCCGTCAGTAAAAGGTTTTCCTCGCTCTGCCATCCTATGCACTATTTTGTAACTTGATGAGTGACAGATTCATTTTCAGCAAACTTTCTCATGAAGAGATTCTTTTGAGATTTAAAAACACGTTTCATGGATTCAAATTTCTCAGAATGGAACTTTCATGAAAATTTCAAATATGTTGATAGATATTTTGTTTCATAGTGATGCCGAATACTGTACTCTTTCAAAACGCAACACTTTCGGTGCATCTCACACAAGTAGCTTTCTGGTTTTTTATTTCCACAAAGAAGTACTTTTCTCCCCATTCTTCATTGAAAGCATGACACACAGAGTCCACCTTTCTTCTTTTAAAAGCAGCCATAACGATGGGTGAAAAAAAACAGGATCTGAAAATGAAAAACACAGAACACTGTGAGAAAAGTAATGTACTGGTCCAAGAACACACAAACAAAATATATTGAAATATACGTTTGCCACGACACTTACGAGTTACGAAAAGCGCATAACCCGACTACTAAGAGAAATGAGCTTGCTGAAGCAGTAACCCTAGGCTTCTGAATTTACAAGACGAGTCGATAGGATGAGGGTTAAGTATGTACTTGTTTTTGAAATGCTTTCAAAGATATATGCCTCGATATGATTAAACAGGCAGTAAAGACAAAAGAAGAATTTTCTTATTGGTTAAAAATGCGCTTGACAGCCTTGTTTCTTTTTATAACGTCTTGTGTTTGCCAGCTTAAAGCGACCATTGGTGTGATTTATTTTGTTATAACAGTCGGACATTTAATGAAATGCCACCTTTTATTTTCAAGCGGCTAGCTGCTGGCGGGCCAGACTAAATGACATTGTGTGGTGTATCCAGCTCGCAGGCCGTAGTTTGGTGACCCCTGTTCTACAGTATACTGTATATCTTTTAAAATGATGTATACATTGAAATTAGTCAGGAAATCAACTTTATATTTTTGTTAATTTGTGTTGTTTTCCATACTTAAGTTGTGCTCATAAAGCCATTAGTATTTATAACATTTGTACTTTCAATTGATATATTTATGGTTAATTTTAGTATTTTCATTTTATTTACAAACAGTTAAAGGAAACTTATAATTTCAGAAGACAAACTTTCTTTCAGTAGTGGTGGACAGAGCTTCAGTGTGGCCTTGATGTAGGAAGAACTGTTTCATATAAAAGTTTCTTATTGAATAACATTGTGTTAGTGTTCTGTACTGTGACTAAAACAATAGAAAATACTTCAACTTTTTAAATGACTAAAAATATTGTTCACAGTATCAGCTGGTTATAAATAAAAAAAATCCTCAACATGAATGTGAAGCTTGTTTATTGTTTTATTTATAAAACTGTAAGATGCTTCTGAATGACAGCTCCTTTAGCTTAAACAGTGTCATGAATTATTTACCTTAGCAAAGGTTAGTAGTAGGGATGTTCAAGACCTAATAAAATATTAATAATAATAATTTAGCATATTATAAGGTTGACAAAAATAACATTTTTTTGAACTATGTTTATTAAGTTTAAAATTGAAGAAAAATATTAATATATCAGCCTTTAGACATGATTTCTCTATAGAATAGTATGAGTTTTGAGTCATTATTTGTCTGTATTATTATTGGTGGCCACTCTTTTTACATTTTAATATTGAGAACATTAATAAAGCATGGTCATCTAAAATTTCAAATGGCTGATGGTGAAGAAATGAAAAAAAAAACATGGCTGTTACCAAAATTGGGATGGAACTAGTTTGAAATTAAAGTAGGTAGAAACTATAGCAGGAACAGCTAAAGTTTTCTGTTCAGTGAATAACCTTTAGACACCATCTTATTATGTGTTTAACATCACCTGTGGTGATGTTTATTTTTCAACAC